>NW_028294960.1:0-141000 GCF_964341445.2 Mesoplodon mirus | reverse complement strand
AGCATTATGTTGACAATGGCCATTGAGAATTTTCATTACAATGTCGTGAAGCATTGTGATGACAAGTCCTGGAGCATTGTGATGAGAAAACCATGGAGGCTTGTGATGACAAGTCTCAAGGAGCATACTGATGAAAAGTGGTCTGGAGCATTCTGATTACAGGGGACTTGGAACATTGTGATAACAAGGGCATGGAGCATTTTGATGACCAGGTCATGCAGTATTGTGAAGAGAGGTGTCAGGGAGCATTGTGATGACATAAGTAATGGCCCATTGTAATGACAATGGCATGGAACATTGTGATGCCAAGTGTCATGGAGGATTCTGATGACAAAGGTAATGGAGCATTGTGATGACAAGGGCTTGGATCATTGTGATGACAGGTTTCAGGGAGCATTGTGCTGACAAGTGCATGGAGAATTGTGATGACAAGGGTCATGGAGCATTCTGATGACAAGCTTGTGGAGTATTTTGATGACAATTGCATGGAGCATTTTGATGAAAAAGGCATGGAGCCTTTTTGTGACAGGGTTCAAGGAGCATTCTGATTACAATGTCACGGAGCATTGTGATGACAAGTGTACTGAGAATTGTGATGACAAATTCATGGAGCATTGTTATAAAAAGGGCATGGAGTATGTGTGATGACAGGCATCATGGAGCTTTGTGATAACAAGTGTTATAGAACATAGTGATCACAAGAGTTTGGAGCATTGCGATGAGAGAGGTCATGGATCATTTTGATTTCAAGGAGCAGGGAGCATTGTGATGACAAGGGCATGAAGCAATGTGATCCCAAGTTTCATGGAGGATTGTGATGACAATGGTAAAGGAGTATTGTGATGACAAGCGCATAGAGCATTGTAATGACAAGGTCATGTAGCATTTTGCTGACAAAGGCATGGAGCATTGTGATTACATGTGTCATGTAGCACAGTGATGACAAGCGTCACGGAGCATTGTGAATAGAGGGGTCATGGAGCATTGGGATGACAAGGGCATGTATCATTGTGATGACAAGGGTCATGGAGCATTGGGTTGAAAAATTTCATGGAGTATTTTGATGACAGGGGTGATGGAGCATTGTGATTACAGGGGTCTTGGAGCATTGTGATGACAAGAGTTCCGGGTCATTGTGTTGTCACGTGTCATGGAGTGTTGTGACGACAGTGGTCATGGAGCATTGTGATGATATAGGTCATGGAGCATTTTGATGAGATGGTCATGGAGCATTGGGCTGAAAATGTTCATGGAGTATTGGTATGACATGGGTCATGGAGCATTGTGATGACTAGGGAATGGAGCATGGTGATGACAAGGTCCTGGAGCATTGTGATGAGATGACCATGGAGACTTGTGATGAGAAATCTCATGGAGCATTCTGATGAAAATGGGCAAGGAGCAATGTGATTACAGGGGTCTTTGAGCATTGTGATGACAAGGGTCATGGAGCCTTGTGATGAAAAGGCCATGGATCATCGTGATGGCAAGGGTCATGGAGCATTGTTATCACAGGTGTAATGGAGCATTGTGATGACAAGGGCATGGAGCATTGTGATGAGAAGGCCATGGAGCATTATGATGACATGTGTCATGGAGCTTTGTGAAGACAAGGGCATGGAGCAATGTGATGAGAGCGTTCATGGAGCATTTTGATGACAATGACATGGAGCATTGTGATGCCAAGGGTCATGGATCTTTGTGATGACAAAGGTCATGGAGCATTTTGATGGCAAGGGCGTTGTGCACTGTGATGAGAAAGGCAGGGTGCACTCTGATGACAGGATCATGGAGCTATTTGATGAAAAGTGTCATGGAACATTTTGATGACAGGTGTTATGGAACATTATGATGTCAGGGGTCATCGAACATTGTGATGATAAGTGCATGTAGCATTGTGATGACAGGAGTCATGGAACATTGTGATGACAGGGGTGAGGGAGTATTGTGAAAAATATTGATGTAGCATTGTGATATCAGTGGTGAGAGAGCATTTTGATGAGAAGTGCATGGAGCATTGTGATGACAAATTTTAAGGAGCATTGTGATGACAAGATTGTGGAGCACTGTGATGACAAGCACATGGTGCATTGTGATGACATGTGTCATGGAGCATTGTGCTGACAAGTGCATGGAGCATTGTGATGACAAGTGTATTGAGAATTGTGATGACAAAGGTCATGGAGCATTGTGAAGAAAAGGGCATGGAGTATTGTGATGACAGGCATCATGGAGCGTTGTGATGACAAGTGTTATGGAACACTGTGATCACAAGGGTTTGGAGCATTGTGATGACAGAGGTCATGGATCATTTTGATTTCAAGGAGCATGGAGCATTGTGATGACAATGGCATGAAGCAATGTGATCCCAAGGTTCATGGAGGATTGTGATGACAATGGAAATGGAGTACTGTCATGACAAGCGCATACAGCATTGTAATGACAAGGTCATGTAGCATTTTGCTGACAAAGGGATGGAGCATTGTGAATACATGGGTCATGGAACATTGGGATGACAAGGGCATGGATCATTGTGATGACAAGGGTCATGGAACACTGGGCTGAAAATGTTCATGGAGTGTTGTGATGACAGGGGTCATGGAGCATTGTGATGACTAGGGAATGGAGCATTGTGATGACAGGGATCATGGAGCATTGTGATGACAAGGGCATGGAGCATAGGTCTGACATGTTTCATAGATTATTGTGATGACAGTGGACATGGTGCATTGTGATGACAAGTGCATGGAGCATTGTGAAGACAAGGGCATGGAGTATTGTGAAGACAGTTGTCAGGGAGCATTGTGATGACTTATGTCATGGTCCATTGCGATGACAATAGCATGGAATATTGTGATGCCAATTGTAATGGAGGATGTGATGACAAATATAATGGAGCATTGTGATGACTAGGGCATGGAGCATTATGTTGACAATGGCCATTGAGAATTTTCATTACAATGTCGTGAAGCATTGTGATGACAAGTCCTGGAGCATTGTGATGAGAAAACCATGGAGGCTTGTGATGACAAGTCTCAAGGAGCATACTGATGAAAAGTGGTCTGGAGCATTCTGATTACAGGGGACTTGGAACATTGTGATAACAAGGGCATGGAGCATTTTGATGACCAGGTCATGCAGTATTGTGAAGAGAGGTGTCAGGGAGCATTGTGATGACATAAGTAATGGCCCATTGTAATGACAATGGCATGGAACATTGTGATGCCAAGTGTCATGGAGGATTCTGATGACAAAGGTAATGGAGCATTGTGATGACAAGGGCTTGGATCATTGTGATGACAGGTTTCAGGGAGCATTGTGCTGACAAGTGCATGGAGAATTGTGATGACAAGGGTCATGGAGCATTCTGATGACAAGCTTGTGGAGTATTTTGATGACAATTGCATGGAGCATTTTGATGAAAAAGGCATGGAGCCTTTTTGTGACAGGGTTCAAGGAGCATTCTGATTACAATGTCACGGAGCATTGTGATGACAAGTGTACTGAGAATTGTGATGACAAATTCATGGAGCATTGTTATAAAAAGGGCATGGAGTATGTGTGATGACAGGCATCATGGAGCTTTGTGATAACAAGTGTTATAGAACATAGTGATCACAAGAGTTTGGAGCATTGCGATGAGAGAGGTCATGGATCATTTTGATTTCAAGGAGCAGGGAGCATTGTGATGACAAGGGCATGAAGCAATGTGATCCCAAGTTTCATGGAGGATTGTGATGACAATGGTAAAGGAGTATTGTGATGACAAGCGCATAGAGCATTGTAATGACAAGGTCATGTAGCATTTTGCTGACAAAGGCATGGAGCATTGTGATTACATGTGTCATGTAGCACAGTGATGACAAGCGTCACGGAGCATTGTGAATAGAGGGGTCATGGAGCATTGGGATGACAAGGGCATGTATCATTGTGATGACAAGGGTCATGGAGCATTGGGTTGAAAAATTTCATGGAGTATTTTGATGACAGGGGTGATGGAGCATTGTGATTACAGGGGTCTTGGAGCATTGTGATGACAAGAGTTCCGGGTCATTGTGTTGTCACGTGTCATGGAGTGTTGTGACGACAGTGGTCATGGAGCATTGTGATGATATAGGTCATGGAGCATTTTGATGAGATGGTCATGGAGCATTGGGCTGAAAATGTTCATGGAGTATTGGTATGACATGGGTCATGGAGCATTGTGATGACTAGGGAATGGAGCATGGTGATGACAAGGTCCTGGAGCATTGTGATGAGATGACCATGGAGACTTGTGATGAGAAATCTCATGGAGCATTCTGATGAAAATGGGCAAGGAGCAATGTGATTACAGGGGTCTTTGAGCATTGTGATGACAAGGGTCATGGAGCCTTGTGATGAAAAGGCCATGGATCATCGTGATGGCAAGGGTCATGGAGCATTGTTATCACAGGTGTAATGGAGCATTGTGATGACAAGGGCATGGAGCATTGTGATGAGAAGGCCATGGAGCATTATGATGACATGTGTCATGGAGCTTTGTGAAGACAAGGGCATGGAGCAATGTGATGAGAGCGTTCATGGAGCATTTTGATGACAATGACATGGAGCATTGTGATGCCAAGGGTCATGGATCTTTGTGATGACAAAGGTCATGGAGCATTTTGATGGCAAGGGCGTTGTGCACTGTGATGAGAAAGGCAGGGTGCACTCTGATGACAGGATCATGGAGCTATTTGATGAAAAGTGTCATGGAACATTTTGATGACAGGTGTTATGGAACATTATGATGTCAGGGGTCATCGAACATTGTGATGATAAGTGCATGTAGCATTGTGATGACAGGAGTCATGGAACATTGTGATGACAGGGGTGAGGGAGTATTGTGAAAAATATTGATGTAGCATTGTGATATCAGTGGTGAGAGAGCATTTTGATGAGAAGTGCATGGAGCATTGTGATGACAAATTTTAAGGAGCATTGTGATGACAAGATTGTGGAGCACTGTGATGACAAGCACATGGTGCATTGTGATGACATGTGTCATGGAGCATTGTGCTGACAAGTGCATGGAGCATTGTGATGACAAGTGTATTGAGAATTGTGATGACAAAGGTCATGGAGCATTGTGAAGAAAAGGGCATGGAGTATTGTGATGACAGGCATCATGGAGCGTTGTGATGACAAGTGTTATGGAACACTGTGATCACAAGGGTTTGGAGCATTGTGATGACAGAGGTCATGGATCATTTTGATTTCAAGGAGCATGGAGCATTGTGATGACAATGGCATGAAGCAATGTGATCCCAAGGTTCATGGAGGATTGTGATGACAATGGAAATGGAGTACTGTCATGACAAGCGCATACAGCATTGTAATGACAAGGTCATGTAGCATTTTGCTGACAAAGGGATGGAGCATTGTGAATACATGGGTCATGGAACATTGGGATGACAAGGGCATGGATCATTGTGATGACAAGGGTCATGGAACACTGGGCTGAAAATGTTCATGGAGTGTTGTGATGACAGGGGTCATGGAGCATTGTGATGACTAGGGAATGGAGCATTGTGATGACAGGGATCATGGAGCATTGTGATGACAAGGGCATGGAGCATAGGTCTGACATGTTTCATAGATTATTGTGATGACAGTGGACATGGTGCATTGTGATGACAAGTGCATGGAGCATTGTGAAGACAAGGGCATGGAGTATTGTGAAGACAGTTGTCAGGGAGCATTGTGATGACTTATGTCATGGTCCATTGCGATGACAATAGCATGGAATATTGTGATGCCAATTGTAATGGAGGATGTGATGACAAATATAATGGAGCATTGTGATGACTAGGGCATGGAGCATTATGTTGACAATGGCCATTGAGAATTTTCATTACAATGTCGTGAAGCATTGTGATGACAAGTCCTGGAGCATTGTGATGAGAAAACCATGGAGGCTTGTGATGACAAGTCTCAAGGAGCATACTGATGAAAAGTGGTCTGGAGCATTCTGATTACAGGGGACTTGGAACATTGTGATAACAAGGGCATGGAGCATTTTGATGACCAGGTCATGCAGTATTGTGAAGAGAGGTGTCAGGGAGCATTGTGATGACATAAGTAATGGCCCATTGTAATGACAATGGCATGGAACATTGTGATGCCAAGTGTCATGGAGGATTCTGATGACAAAGGTAATGGAGCATTGTGATGACAAGGGCTTGGATCATTGTGATGACAGGTTTCAGGGAGCATTGTGCTGACAAGTGCATGGAGAATTGTGATGACAAGGGTCATGGAGCATTCTGATGACAAGCTTGTGGAGTATTTTGATGACAATTGCATGGAGCATTTTGATGAAAAAGGCATGGAGCCTTTTTGTGACAGGGTTCAAGGAGCATTCTGATTACAATGTCACGGAGCATTGTGATGACAAGTGTACTGAGAATTGTGATGACAAATTCATGGAGCATTGTTATAAAAAGGGCATGGAGTATGTGTGATGACAGGCATCATGGAGCTTTGTGATAACAAGTGTTATAGAACATAGTGATCACAAGAGTTTGGAGCATTGCGATGAGAGAGGTCATGGATCATTTTGATTTCAAGGAGCAGGGAGCATTGTGATGACAAGGGCATGAAGCAATGTGATCCCAAGTTTCATGGAGGATTGTGATGACAATGGTAAAGGAGTATTGTGATGACAAGCGCATAGAGCATTGTAATGACAAGGTCATGTAGCATTTTGCTGACAAAGGCATGGAGCATTGTGATTACATGTGTCATGTAGCACAGTGATGACAAGCGTCACGGAGCATTGTGAATAGAGGGGTCATGGAGCATTGGGATGACAAGGGCATGTATCATTGTGATGACAAGGGTCATGGAGCATTGGGTTGAAAAATTTCATGGAGTATTTTGATGACAGGGGTGATGGAGCATTGTGATTACAGGGGTCTTGGAGCATTGTGATGACAAGAGTTCCGGGTCATTGTGTTGTCACGTGTCATGGAGTGTTGTGACGACAGTGGTCATGGAGCATTGTGATGATATAGGTCATGGAGCATTTTGATGAGATGGTCATGGAGCATTGGGCTGAAAATGTTCATGGAGTATTGGTATGACATGGGTCATGGAGCATTGTGATGACTAGGGAATGGAGCATGGTGATGACAAGGTCCTGGAGCATTGTGATGAGATGACCATGGAGACTTGTGATGAGAAATCTCATGGAGCATTCTGATGAAAATGGGCAAGGAGCAATGTGATTACAGGGGTCTTTGAGCATTGTGATGACAAGGGTCATGGAGCCTTGTGATGAAAAGGCCATGGATCATCGTGATGGCAAGGGTCATGGAGCATTGTTATCACAGGTGTAATGGAGCATTGTGATGACAAGGGCATGGAGCATTGTGATGAGAAGGCCATGGAGCATTATGATGACATGTGTCATGGAGCTTTGTGAAGACAAGGGCATGGAGCAATGTGATGAGAGCGTTCATGGAGCATTTTGATGACAATGACATGGAGCATTGTGATGCCAAGGGTCATGGATCTTTGTGATGACAAAGGTCATGGAGCATTTTGATGGCAAGGGCGTTGTGCACTGTGATGAGAAAGGCAGGGTGCACTCTGATGACAGGATCATGGAGCTATTTGATGAAAAGTGTCATGGAACATTTTGATGACAGGTGTTATGGAACATTATGATGTCAGGGGTCATCGAACATTGTGATGATAAGTGCATGTAGCATTGTGATGACAGGAGTCATGGAACATTGTGATGACAGGGGTGAGGGAGTATTGTGAAAAATATTGATGTAGCATTGTGATATCAGTGGTGAGAGAGCATTTTGATGAGAAGTGCATGGAGCATTGTGATGACAAATTTTAAGGAGCATTGTGATGACAAGATTGTGGAGCACTGTGATGACAAGCACATGGTGCATTGTGATGACATGTGTCATGGAGCATTGTGCTGACAAGTGCATGGAGCATTGTGATGACAAGTGTATTGAGAATTGTGATGACAAAGGTCATGGAGCATTGTGAAGAAAAGGGCATGGAGTATTGTGATGACAGGCATCATGGAGCGTTGTGATGACAAGTGTTATGGAACACTGTGATCACAAGGGTTTGGAGCATTGTGATGACAGAGGTCATGGATCATTTTGATTTCAAGGAGCATGGAGCATTGTGATGACAATGGCATGAAGCAATGTGATCCCAAGGTTCATGGAGGATTGTGATGACAATGGAAATGGAGTACTGTCATGACAAGCGCATACAGCATTGTAATGACAAGGTCATGTAGCATTTTGCTGACAAAGGGATGGAGCATTGTGAATACATGGGTCATGGAACATTGGGATGACAAGGGCATGGATCATTGTGATGACAAGGGTCATGGAACACTGGGCTGAAAATGTTCATGGAGTGTTGTGATGACAGGGGTCATGGAGCATTGTGATGACTAGGGAATGGAGCATTGTGATGACAGGGATCATGGAGCATTGTGATGACAAGGGCATGGAGCATAGGTCTGACATGTTTCATAGATTATTGTGATGACAGTGGACATGGTGCATTGTGATGACAAGTGCATGGAGCATTGTGAAGACAAGGGCATGGAGTATTGTGAAGACAGTTGTCAGGGAGCATTGTGATGACTTATGTCATGGTCCATTGCGATGACAATAGCATGGAATATTGTGATGCCAATTGTAATGGAGGATGTGATGACAAATATAATGGAGCATTGTGATGACTAGGGCATGGAGCATTATGTTGACAATGGCCATTGAGAATTTTCATTACAATGTCGTGAAGCATTGTGATGACAAGTCCTGGAGCATTGTGATGAGAAAACCATGGAGGCTTGTGATGACAAGTCTCAAGGAGCATACTGATGAAAAGTGGTCTGGAGCATTCTGATTACAGGGGACTTGGAACATTGTGATAACAAGGGCATGGAGCATTTTGATGACCAGGTCATGCAGTATTGTGAAGAGAGGTGTCAGGGAGCATTGTGATGACATAAGTAATGGCCCATTGTAATGACAATGGCATGGAACATTGTGATGCCAAGTGTCATGGAGGATTCTGATGACAAAGGTAATGGAGCATTGTGATGACAAGGGCTTGGATCATTGTGATGACAGGTTTCAGGGAGCATTGTGCTGACAAGTGCATGGAGAATTGTGATGACAAGGGTCATGGAGCATTCTGATGACAAGCTTGTGGAGTATTTTGATGACAATTGCATGGAGCATTTTGATGAAAAAGGCATGGAGCCTTTTTGTGACAGGGTTCAAGGAGCATTCTGATTACAATGTCACGGAGCATTGTGATGACAAGTGTACTGAGAATTGTGATGACAAATTCATGGAGCATTGTTATAAAAAGGGCATGGAGTATGTGTGATGACAGGCATCATGGAGCTTTGTGATAACAAGTGTTATAGAACATAGTGATCACAAGAGTTTGGAGCATTGCGATGAGAGAGGTCATGGATCATTTTGATTTCAAGGAGCAGGGAGCATTGTGATGACAAGGGCATGAAGCAATGTGATCCCAAGTTTCATGGAGGATTGTGATGACAATGGTAAAGGAGTATTGTGATGACAAGCGCATAGAGCATTGTAATGACAAGGTCATGTAGCATTTTGCTGACAAAGGCATGGAGCATTGTGATTACATGTGTCATGTAGCACAGTGATGACAAGCGTCACGGAGCATTGTGAATAGAGGGGTCATGGAGCATTGGGATGACAAGGGCATGTATCATTGTGATGACAAGGGTCATGGAGCATTGGGTTGAAAAATTTCATGGAGTATTTTGATGACAGGGGTGATGGAGCATTGTGATTACAGGGGTCTTGGAGCATTGTGATGACAAGAGTTCCGGGTCATTGTGTTGTCACGTGTCATGGAGTGTTGTGACGACAGTGGTCATGGAGCATTGTGATGATATAGGTCATGGAGCATTTTGATGAGATGGTCATGGAGCATTGGGCTGAAAATGTTCATGGAGTATTGGTATGACATGGGTCATGGAGCATTGTGATGACTAGGGAATGGAGCATGGTGATGACAAGGTCCTGGAGCATTGTGATGAGATGACCATGGAGACTTGTGATGAGAAATCTCATGGAGCATTCTGATGAAAATGGGCAAGGAGCAATGTGATTACAGGGGTCTTTGAGCATTGTGATGACAAGGGTCATGGAGCCTTGTGATGAAAAGGCCATGGATCATCGTGATGGCAAGGGTCATGGAGCATTGTTATCACAGGTGTAATGGAGCATTGTGATGACAAGGGCATGGAGCATTGTGATGAGAAGGCCATGGAGCATTATGATGACATGTGTCATGGAGCTTTGTGAAGACAAGGGCATGGAGCAATGTGATGAGAGCGTTCATGGAGCATTTTGATGACAATGACATGGAGCATTGTGATGCCAAGGGTCATGGATCTTTGTGATGACAAAGGTCATGGAGCATTTTGATGGCAAGGGCGTTGTGCACTGTGATGAGAAAGGCAGGGTGCACTCTGATGACAGGATCATGGAGCTATTTGATGAAAAGTGTCATGGAACATTTTGATGACAGGTGTTATGGAACATTATGATGTCAGGGGTCATCGAACATTGTGATGATAAGTGCATGTAGCATTGTGATGACAGGAGTCATGGAACATTGTGATGACAGGGGTGAGGGAGTATTGTGAAAAATATTGATGTAGCATTGTGATATCAGTGGTGAGAGAGCATTTTGATGAGAAGTGCATGGAGCATTGTGATGACAAATTTTAAGGAGCATTGTGATGACAAGATTGTGGAGCACTGTGATGACAAGCACATGGTGCATTGTGATGACATGTGTCATGGAGCATTGTGCTGACAAGTGCATGGAGCATTGTGATGACAAGTGTATTGAGAATTGTGATGACAAAGGTCATGGAGCATTGTGAAGAAAAGGGCATGGAGTATTGTGATGACAGGCATCATGGAGCGTTGTGATGACAAGTGTTATGGAACACTGTGATCACAAGGGTTTGGAGCATTGTGATGACAGAGGTCATGGATCATTTTGATTTCAAGGAGCATGGAGCATTGTGATGACAATGGCATGAAGCAATGTGATCCCAAGGTTCATGGAGGATTGTGATGACAATGGAAATGGAGTACTGTCATGACAAGCGCATACAGCATTGTAATGACAAGGTCATGTAGCATTTTGCTGACAAAGGGATGGAGCATTGTGAATACATGGGTCATGGAACATTGGGATGACAAGGGCATGGATCATTGTGATGACAAGGGTCATGGAACACTGGGCTGAAAATGTTCATGGAGTGTTGTGATGACAGGGGTCATGGAGCATTGTGATGACTAGGGAATGGAGCATTGTGATGACAGGGATCATGGAGCATTGTGATGACAAGGGCATGGAGCATAGGTCTGACATGTTTCATAGATTATTGTGATGACAGTGGACATGGTGCATTGTGATGACAAGTGCATGGAGCATTGTGAAGACAAGGGCATGGAGTATTGTGAAGACAGTTGTCAGGGAGCATTGTGATGACTTATGTCATGGTCCATTGCGATGACAATAGCATGGAATATTGTGATGCCAATTGTAATGGAGGATGTGATGACAAATATAATGGAGCATTGTGATGACTAGGGCATGGAGCATTATGTTGACAATGGCCATTGAGAATTTTCATTACAATGTCGTGAAGCATTGTGATGACAAGTCCTGGAGCATTGTGATGAGAAAACCATGGAGGCTTGTGATGACAAGTCTCAAGGAGCATACTGATGAAAAGTGGTCTGGAGCATTCTGATTACAGGGGACTTGGAACATTGTGATAACAAGGGCATGGAGCATTTTGATGACCAGGTCATGCAGTATTGTGAAGAGAGGTGTCAGGGAGCATTGTGATGACATAAGTAATGGCCCATTGTAATGACAATGGCATGGAACATTGTGATGCCAAGTGTCATGGAGGATTCTGATGACAAAGGTAATGGAGCATTGTGATGACAAGGGCTTGGATCATTGTGATGACAGGTTTCAGGGAGCATTGTGCTGACAAGTGCATGGAGAATTGTGATGACAAGGGTCATGGAGCATTCTGATGACAAGCTTGTGGAGTATTTTGATGACAATTGCATGGAGCATTTTGATGAAAAAGGCATGGAGCCTTTTTGTGACAGGGTTCAAGGAGCATTCTGATTACAATGTCACGGAGCATTGTGATGACAAGTGTACTGAGAATTGTGATGACAAATTCATGGAGCATTGTTATAAAAAGGGCATGGAGTATGTGTGATGACAGGCATCATGGAGCTTTGTGATAACAAGTGTTATAGAACATAGTGATCACAAGAGTTTGGAGCATTGCGATGAGAGAGGTCATGGATCATTTTGATTTCAAGGAGCAGGGAGCATTGTGATGACAAGGGCATGAAGCAATGTGATCCCAAGTTTCATGGAGGATTGTGATGACAATGGTAAAGGAGTATTGTGATGACAAGCGCATAGAGCATTGTAATGACAAGGTCATGTAGCATTTTGCTGACAAAGGCATGGAGCATTGTGATTACATGTGTCATGTAGCACAGTGATGACAAGCGTCACGGAGCATTGTGAATAGAGGGGTCATGGAGCATTGGGATGACAAGGGCATGTATCATTGTGATGACAAGGGTCATGGAGCATTGGGTTGAAAAATTTCATGGAGTATTTTGATGACAGGGGTGATGGAGCATTGTGATTACAGGGGTCTTGGAGCATTGTGATGACAAGAGTTCCGGGTCATTGTGTTGTCACGTGTCATGGAGTGTTGTGACGACAGTGGTCATGGAGCATTGTGATGATATAGGTCATGGAGCATTTTGATGAGATGGTCATGGAGCATTGGGCTGAAAATGTTCATGGAGTATTGGTATGACATGGGTCATGGAGCATTGTGATGACTAGGGAATGGAGCATGGTGATGACAAGGTCCTGGAGCATTGTGATGAGATGACCATGGAGACTTGTGATGAGAAATCTCATGGAGCATTCTGATGAAAATGGGCAAGGAGCAATGTGATTACAGGGGTCTTTGAGCATTGTGATGACAAGGGTCATGGAGCCTTGTGATGAAAAGGCCATGGATCATCGTGATGGCAAGGGTCATGGAGCATTGTTATCACAGGTGTAATGGAGCATTGTGATGACAAGGGCATGGAGCATTGTGATGAGAAGGCCATGGAGCATTATGATGACATGTGTCATGGAGCTTTGTGAAGACAAGGGCATGGAGCAATGTGATGAGAGCGTTCATGGAGCATTTTGATGACAATGACATGGAGCATTGTGATGCCAAGGGTCATGGATCTTTGTGATGACAAAGGTCATGGAGCATTTTGATGGCAAGGGCGTTGTGCACTGTGATGAGAAAGGCAGGGTGCACTCTGATGACAGGATCATGGAGCTATTTGATGAAAAGTGTCATGGAACATTTTGATGACAGGTGTTATGGAACATTATGATGTCAGGGGTCATCGAACATTGTGATGATAAGTGCATGTAGCATTGTGATGACAGGAGTCATGGAACATTGTGATGACAGGGGTGAGGGAGTATTGTGAAAAATATTGATGTAGCATTGTGATATCAGTGGTGAGAGAGCATTTTGATGAGAAGTGCATGGAGCATTGTGATGACAAATTTTAAGGAGCATTGTGATGACAAGATTGTGGAGCACTGTGATGACAAGCACATGGTGCATTGTGATGACATGTGTCATGGAGCATTGTGCTGACAAGTGCATGGAGCATTGTGATGACAAGTGTATTGAGAATTGTGATGACAAAGGTCATGGAGCATTGTGAAGAAAAGGGCATGGAGTATTGTGATGACAGGCATCATGGAGCGTTGTGATGACAAGTGTTATGGAACACTGTGATCACAAGGGTTTGGAGCATTGTGATGACAGAGGTCATGGATCATTTTGATTTCAAGGAGCATGGAGCATTGTGATGACAATGGCATGAAGCAATGTGATCCCAAGGTTCATGGAGGATTGTGATGACAATGGAAATGGAGTACTGTCATGACAAGCGCATACAGCATTGTAATGACAAGGTCATGTAGCATTTTGCTGACAAAGGGATGGAGCATTGTGAATACATGGGTCATGGAACATTGGGATGACAAGGGCATGGATCATTGTGATGACAAGGGTCATGGAACACTGGGCTGAAAATGTTCATGGAGTGTTGTGATGACAGGGGTCATGGAGCATTGTGATGACTAGGGAATGGAGCATTGTGATGACAGGGATCATGGAGCATTGTGATGACAAGGGCATGGAGCATAGGTCTGACATGTTTCATAGATTATTGTGATGACAGTGGACATGGTGCATTGTGATGACAAGTGCATGGAGCATTGTGAAGACAAGGGCATGGAGTATTGTGAAGACAGTTGTCAGGGAGCATTGTGATGACTTATGTCATGGTCCATTGCGATGACAATAGCATGGAATATTGTGATGCCAATTGTAATGGAGGATGTGATGACAAATATAATGGAGCATTGTGATGACTAGGGCATGGAGCATTATGTTGACAATGGCCATTGAGAATTTTCATTACAATGTCGTGAAGCATTGTGATGACAAGTCCTGGAGCATTGTGATGAGAAAACCATGGAGGCTTGTGATGACAAGTCTCAAGGAGCATACTGATGAAAAGTGGTCTGGAGCATTCTGATTACAGGGGACTTGGAACATTGTGATAACAAGGGCATGGAGCATTTTGATGACCAGGTCATGCAGTATTGTGAAGAGAGGTGTCAGGGAGCATTGTGATGACATAAGTAATGGCCCATTGTAATGACAATGGCATGGAACATTGTGATGCCAAGTGTCATGGAGGATTCTGATGACAAAGGTAATGGAGCATTGTGATGACAAGGGCTTGGATCATTGTGATGACAGGTTTCAGGGAGCATTGTGCTGACAAGTGCATGGAGAATTGTGATGACAAGGGTCATGGAGCATTCTGATGACAAGCTTGTGGAGTATTTTGATGACAATTGCATGGAGCATTTTGATGAAAAAGGCATGGAGCCTTTTTGTGACAGGGTTCAAGGAGCATTCTGATTACAATGTCACGGAGCATTGTGATGACAAGTGTACTGAGAATTGTGATGACAAATTCATGGAGCATTGTTATAAAAAGGGCATGGAGTATGTGTGATGACAGGCATCATGGAGCTTTGTGATAACAAGTGTTATAGAACATAGTGATCACAAGAGTTTGGAGCATTGCGATGAGAGAGGTCATGGATCATTTTGATTTCAAGGAGCAGGGAGCATTGTGATGACAAGGGCATGAAGCAATGTGATCCCAAGTTTCATGGAGGATTGTGATGACAATGGTAAAGGAGTATTGTGATGACAAGCGCATAGAGCATTGTAATGACAAGGTCATGTAGCATTTTGCTGACAAAGGCATGGAGCATTGTGATTACATGTGTCATGTAGCACAGTGATGACAAGCGTCACGGAGCATTGTGAATAGAGGGGTCATGGAGCATTGGGATGACAAGGGCATGTATCATTGTGATGACAAGGGTCATGGAGCATTGGGTTGAAAAATTTCATGGAGTATTTTGATGACAGGGGTGATGGAGCATTGTGATTACAGGGGTCTTGGAGCATTGTGATGACAAGAGTTCCGGGTCATTGTGTTGTCACGTGTCATGGAGTGTTGTGACGACAGTGGTCATGGAGCATTGTGATGATATAGGTCATGGAGCATTTTGATGAGATGGTCATGGAGCATTGGGCTGAAAATGTTCATGGAGTATTGGTATGACATGGGTCATGGAGCATTGTGATGACTAGGGAATGGAGCATGGTGATGACAAGGTCCTGGAGCATTGTGATGAGATGACCATGGAGACTTGTGATGAGAAATCTCATGGAGCATTCTGATGAAAATGGGCAAGGAGCAATGTGATTACAGGGGTCTTTGAGCATTGTGATGACAAGGGTCATGGAGCCTTGTGATGAAAAGGCCATGGATCATCGTGATGGCAAGGGTCATGGAGCATTGTTATCACAGGTGTAATGGAGCATTGTGATGACAAGGGCATGGAGCATTGTGATGAGAAGGCCATGGAGCATTATGATGACATGTGTCATGGAGCTTTGTGAAGACAAGGGCATGGAGCAATGTGATGAGAGCGTTCATGGAGCATTTTGATGACAATGACATGGAGCATTGTGATGCCAAGGGTCATGGATCTTTGTGATGACAAAGGTCATGGAGCATTTTGATGGCAAGGGCGTTGTGCACTGTGATGAGAAAGGCAGGGTGCACTCTGATGACAGGATCATGGAGCTATTTGATGAAAAGTGTCATGGAACATTTTGATGACAGGTGTTATGGAACATTATGATGTCAGGGGTCATCGAACATTGTGATGATAAGTGCATGTAGCATTGTGATGACAGGAGTCATGGAACATTGTGATGACAGGGGTGAGGGAGTATTGTGAAAAATATTGATGTAGCATTGTGATATCAGTGGTGAGAGAGCATTTTGATGAGAAGTGCATGGAGCATTGTGATGACAAATTTTAAGGAGCATTGTGATGACAAGATTGTGGAGCACTGTGATGACAAGCACATGGTGCATTGTGATGACATGTGTCATGGAGCATTGTGCTGACAAGTGCATGGAGCATTGTGATGACAAGTGTATTGAGAATTGTGATGACAAAGGTCATGGAGCATTGTGAAGAAAAGGGCATGGAGTATTGTGATGACAGGCATCATGGAGCGTTGTGATGACAAGTGTTATGGAACACTGTGATCACAAGGCTTTGGAGCATTGTGATGACAGAGGTCATGGATCATTTTGATTTCAAGGAGCATGGAGCATTGTGATGACAATGGCATGAAGCAATGTGATCCCAAGGTTCATGGAGGATTGTGATGACAATGGAAATGGAGTACTGTCATGACAAGCGCATACAGCATTGTAATGACAAGGTCATGTAGCATTTTGCTGACAAAGGGATGGAGCATTGTGAATACATGGGTCATGGAACATTGGGATGACAAGGGCATGGATCATTGTGATGACAAGGGTCATGGAACACTGGGCTGAAAATGTTCATGGAGTGTTGTGATGACAGGGGTCATGGAGCATTGTGATGACTAGGGAATGGAGCATTGTGATGACAGGGATCATGGAGCATTGTGATGACAAGGGCATGGAGCATAGGTCTGACATGTTTCATAGATTATTGTGATGACAGTGGACATGGTGCATTGTGATGACAAGTGCATGGAGCATTGTGAAGACAAGGGCATGGAGTATTGTGAAGACAGTTGTCAGGGAGCATTGTGATGACTTATGTCATGGTCCATTGCGATGACAATAGCATGGAATATTGTGATGCCAATTGTAATGGAGGATGTGATGACAAATATAATGGAGCATTGTGATGACTAGGGCATGGAGCATTATGTTGACAATGGCCATTGAGAATTTTCATTACAATGTCGTGAAGCATTGTGATGACAAGTCCTGGAGCATTGTGATGAGAAAACCATGGAGGCTTGTGATGACAAGTCTCAAGGAGCATACTGATGAAAAGTGGTCTGGAGCATTCTGATTACAGGGGACTTGGAACATTGTGATAACAAGGGCATGGAGCATTTTGATGACCAGGTCATGCAGTATTGTGAAGAGAGGTGTCAGGGAGCATTGTGATGACATAAGTAATGGCCCATTGTAATGACAATGGCATGGAACATTGTGATGCCAAGTGTCATGGAGGATTCTGATGACAAAGGTAATGGAGCATTGTGATGACAAGGGCTTGGATCATTGTGATGACAGGTTTCAGGGAGCATTGTGCTGACAAGTGCATGGAGAATTGTGATGACAAGGGTCATGGAGCATTCTGATGACAAGCTTGTGGAGTATTTTGATGACAATTGCATGGAGCATTTTGATGAAAAAGGCATGGAGCCTTTTTGTGACAGGGTTCAAGGAGCATTCTGATTACAATGTCACGGAGCATTGTGATGACAAGTGTACTGAGAATTGTGATGACAAATTCATGGAGCATTGTTATAAAAAGGGCATGGAGTATGTGTGATGACAGGCATCATGGAGCTTTGTGATAACAAGTGTTATAGAACATAGTGATCACAAGAGTTTGGAGCATTGCGATGAGAGAGGTCATGGATCATTTTGATTTCAAGGAGCAGGGAGCATTGTGATGACAAGGGCATGAAGCAATGTGATCCCAAGTTTCATGGAGGATTGTGATGACAATGGTAAAGGAGTATTGTGATGACAAGCGCATAGAGCATTGTAATGACAAGGTCATGTAGCATTTTGCTGACAAAGGCATGGAGCATTGTGATTACATGTGTCATGTAGCACAGTGATGACAAGCGTCACGGAGCATTGTGAATAGAGGGGTCATGGAGCATTGGGATGACAAGGGCATGTATCATTGTGATGACAAGGGTCATGGAGCATTGGGTTGAAAAATTTCATGGAGTATTTTGATGACAGGGGTGATGGAGCATTGTGATTACAGGGGTCTTGGAGCATTGTGATGACAAGAGTTCCGGGTCATTGTGTTGTCACGTGTCATGGAGTGTTGTGACGACAGTGGTCATGGAGCATTGTGATGATATAGGTCATGGAGCATTTTGATGAGATGGTCATGGAGCATTGGGCTGAAAATGTTCATGGAGTATTGGTATGACATGGGTCATGGAGCATTGTGATGACTAGGGAATGGAGCATGGTGATGACAAGGTCCTGGAGCATTGTGATGAGATGACCATGGAGACTTGTGATGAGAAATCTCATGGAGCATTCTGATGAAAATGGGCAAGGAGCAATGTGATTACAGGGGTCTTTGAGCATTGTGATGACAAGGGTCATGGAGCCTTGTGATGAAAAGGCCATGGATCATCGTGATGGCAAGGGTCATGGAGCATTGTTATCACAGGTGTAATGGAGCATTGTGATGACAAGGGCATGGAGCATTGTGATGAGAAGGCCATGGAGCATTATGATGACATGTGTCATGGAGCTTTGTGAAGACAAGGGCATGGAGCAATGTGATGAGAGCGTTCATGGAGCATTTTGATGACAATGACATGGAGCATTGTGATGCCAAGGGTCATGGATCTTTGTGATGACAAAGGTCATGGAGCATTTTGATGGCAAGGGCGTTGTGCACTGTGATGAGAAAGGCAGGGTGCACTCTGATGACAGGATCATGGAGCTATTTGATGAAAAGTGTCATGGAACATTTTGATGACAGGTGTTATGGAACATTATGATGTCAGGGGTCATCGAACATTGTGATGATAAGTGCATGTAGCATTGTGATGACAGGAGTCATGGAACATTGTGATGACAGGGGTGAGGGAGTATTGTGAAAAATATTGATGTAGCATTGTGATATCAGTGGTGAGAGAGCATTTTGATGAGAAGTGCATGGAGCATTGTGATGACAAATTTTAAGGAGCATTGTGATGACAAGATTGTGGAGCACTGTGATGACAAGCACATGGTGCATTGTGATGACATGTGTCATGGAGCATTGTGCTGACAAGTGCATGGAGCATTGTGATGACAAGTGTATTGAGAATTGTGATGACAAAGGTCATGGAGCATTGTGAAGAAAAGGGCATGGAGTATTGTGATGACAGGCATCATGGAGCGTTGTGATGACAAGTGTTATGGAACACTGTGATCACAAGGGTTTGGAGCATTGTGATGGCAGAGGTCATGGATCATTTTGATTTCAAGGAGCATGGAGCATTGTGATGACAATGGCATGAAGCAATGTGATCCCAAGGTTCATGGAGGATTGTGATGACAATGGAAATGGAGTACTGTCATGACAAGCGCATACAGCATTGTAATGACAAGGTCATGTAGCATTTTGCTGACAAAGGGATGGAGCATTGTGAATACATGGGTCATGGAACATTGGGATGACAAGGGCATGGATCATTGTGATGACAAGGGTCATGGAACACTGGGCTGAAAATGTTCATGGAGTGTTGTGATGACAGGGGTCATGGAGCATTGTGATGACTAGGGAATGGAGCATTGTGATGACAGGGATCATGGAGCATTGTGATGACAAGGGCATGGAGCATAGGTCTGACATGTTTCATAGATTATTGTGATGACAGTGGACATGGTGCATTGTGATGACAAGTGCATGGAGCATTGTGAAGACAAGGGCATGGAGTATTGTGAAGACAGTTGTCAGGGAGCATTGTGATGACTTATGTCATGGTCCATTGCGATGACAATAGCATGGAATATTGTGATGCCAATTGTAATGGAGGATGTGATGACAAATATAATGGAGCATTGTGATGACTAGGGCATGGAGCATTATGTTGACAATGGCCATTGAGAATTTTCATTACAATGTCGTGAAGCATTGTGATGACAAGTCCTGGAGCATTGTGATGAGAAAACCATGGAGGCTTGTGATGACAAGTCTCAAGGAGCATACTGATGAAAAGTGGTCTGGAGCATTCTGATTACAGGGGACTTGGAACATTGTGATAACAAGGGCATGGAGCATTTTGATGACCAGGTCATGCAGTATTGTGAAGAGAGGTGTCAGGGAGCATTGTGATGACATAAGTAATGGCCCATTGTAATGACAATGGCATGGAACATTGTGATGCCAAGTGTCATGGAGGATTCTGATGACAAAGGTAATGGAGCATTGTGATGACAAGGGCTTGGATCATTGTGATGACAGGTTTCAGGGAGCATTGTGCTGACAAGTGCATGGAGAATTGTGATGACAAGGGTCATGGAGCATTCTGATGACAAGCTTGTGGAGTATTTTGATGACAATTGCATGGAGCATTTTGATGAAAAAGGCATGGAGCCTTTTTGTGACAGGGTTCAAGGAGCATTCTGATTACAATGTCACGGAGCATTGTGATGACAAGTGTACTGAGAATTGTGATGACAAATTCATGGAGCATTGTTATAAAAAGGGCATGGAGTATGTGTGATGACAGGCATCATGGAGCTTTGTGATAACAAGTGTTATAGAACATAGTGATCACAAGAGTTTGGAGCATTGCGATGAGAGAGGTCATGGATCATTTTGATTTCAAGGAGCAGGGAGCATTGTGATGACAAGGGCATGAAGCAATGTGATCCCAAGTTTCATGGAGGATTGTGATGACAATGGTAAAGGAGTATTGTGATGACAAGCGCATAGAGCATTGTAATGACAAGGTCATGTAGCATTTTGCTGACAAAGGCATGGAGCATTGTGATTACATGTGTCATGTAGCACAGTGATGACAAGCGTCACGGAGCATTGTGAATAGAGGGGTCATGGAGCATTGGGATGACAAGGGCATGTATCATTGTGATGACAAGGGTCATGGAGCATTGGGTTGAAAAATTTCATGGAGTATTTTGATGACAGGGGTGATGGAGCATTGTGATTACAGGGGTCTTGGAGCATTGTGATGACAAGAGTTCCGGGTCATTGTGTTGTCACGTGTCATGGAGTGTTGTGACGACAGTGGTCATGGAGCATTGTGATGATATAGGTCATGGAGCATTTTGATGAGATGGTCATGGAGCATTGGGCTGAAAATGTTCATGGAGTATTGGTATGACATGGGTCATGGAGCATTGTGATGACTAGGGAATGGAGCATGGTGATGGCAAGGTCCTGGAGCATTGTGATGAGATGACCATGGAGACTTGTGATGAGAAATCTCATGGAGCATTCTGATGAAAATGGGCAAGGAGCAATGTGATTACAGGGGTCTTTGAGCATTGTGATGACAAGGGTCATGGAGCCTTGTGATGAAAAGGCCATGGATCATCGTGATGGCAAGGGTCATGGAGCATTGTTATCACAGGTGTAATGGAGCATTGTGATGACAAGGGCATGGAGCATTGTGATGAGAAGGCCATGGAGCATTATGATGACATGTGTCATGGAGCTTTGTGAAGACAAGGGCATGGAGCAATGTGATGAGAGCGTTCATGGAGCATTTTGATGACAATGACATGGAGCATTGTGATGCCAAGGGTCATGGATCTTTGTGATGACAAAGGTCATGGAGCATTTTGTGGCGTTGTGCACTGTGATGAGAAAGGCAGGGTGCACTCTGATGACAGGATCATGGAGCTATTTGATGAAAAGTGTCATGGAACATTTTGATGACAGGTGTTATGGAACATTATGATGTCAGGGGTCATCGAACATTGTGATGATAAGTGCATGTAGCATTGTGATGACAGGAGTCATGGAACATTGTGATGACAGGGGTGAGGGAGTATTGTGAAAAATATTGATGTAGCATTGTGATATCAGTGGTGAGAGAGCATTTTGATGAGAAGTGCATGGAGCATTGTGATGACAAATTTTAAGGAGCATTGTGATGACAAGATTGTGGAGCACTGTGATGACAAGCACATGGTGCATTGTGATGACATGTGTCATGGAGCATTGTGCTGACAAGTGCATGGAGCATTGTGATGACAAGTGTATTGAGAATTGTGATGACAAAGGTCATGGAGCATTGTGAAGAAAAGGGCATGGAGTATTGTGATGACAGGCATCATGGAGCGTTGTGATGACAAGTGTTATGGAACACTGTGATCACAAGGGTTTGGAGCATTGTGATGGCAGAGGTCATGGATCATTTTGATTTCAAGGAGCATGGAGCATTGTGATGACAATGGCATGAAGCAATGTGATCCCAAGGTTCATGGAGGATTGTGATGACAATGGAAATGGAGTACTGTCATGACAAGCGCATACAGCATTGTAATGACAAGGTCATGTAGCATTTTGCTGACAAAGGGATGGAGCATTGTGAATACATGGGTCATGGAACATTGGGATGACAAGGGCATGGATCATTGTGATGACAAGGGTCATGGAACACTGGGCTGAAAATGTTCATGGAGTGTTGTGATGACAGGGGTCATGGAGCATTGTGATGACTAGGGAATGGAGCATTGTGATGACAGGGATCATGGAGCATTGTGATGACAAGGGCATGGAGCATAGGTCTGACATGTTTCATAGATTATTGTGATGACAGTGGACATGGTGCATTGTGATGACAAGTGCATGGAGCATTGTGAAGACAAGGGCATGGAGTATTGTGAAGACAGTTGTCAGGGAGCATTGTGATGACTTATGTCATGGTCCATTGCGATGACAATAGCATGGAATATTGTGATGCCAATTGTAATGGAGGATGTGATGACAAATATAATGGAGCATTGTGATGACTAGGGCATGGAGCATTATGTTGACAATGGCCATTGAGAATTTTCATTACAATGTCGTGAAGCATTGTGATGACAAGTCCTGGAGCATTGTGATGAGAAAACCATGGAGGCTTGTGATGACAAGTCTCAAGGAGCATACTGATGAAAAGTGGTCTGGAGCATTCTGATTACAGGGGACTTGGAACATTGTGATAACAAGGGCATGGAGCATTTTGATGACCAGGTCATGCAGTATTGTGAAGAGAGGTGTCAGGGAGCATTGTGATGACATAAGTAATGGCCCATTGTAATGACAATGGCATGGAACATTGTGATGCCAAGTGTCATGGAGGATTCTGATGACAAAGGTAATGGAGCATTGTGATGACAAGGGCTTGGATCATTGTGATGACAGGTTTCAGGGAGCATTGTGCTGACAAGTGCATGGAGAATTGTGATGACAAGGGTCATGGAGCATTCTGATGACAAGCTTGTGGAGTATTTTGATGACAATTGCATGGAGCATTTTGATGAAAAAGGCATGGAGCCTTTTTGTGACAGGGTTCAAGGAGCATTCTGATTACAATGTCACGGAGCATTGTGATGACAAGTGTACTGAGAATTGTGATGACAAATTCATGGAGCATTGTTATAAAAAGGGCATGGAGTATGTGTGATGACAGGCATCATGGAGCTTTGTGATAACAAGTGTTATAGAACATAGTGATCACAAGAGTTTGGAGCATTGCGATGAGAGAGGTCATGGATCATTTTGATTTCAAGGAGCAGGGAGCATTGTGATGACAAGGGCATGAAGCAATGTGATCCCAAGTTTCATGGAGGATTGTGATGACAATGGTAAAGGAGTATTGTGATGACAAGCGCATAGAGCATTGTAATGACAAGGTCATGTAGCATTTTGCTGACAAAGGCATGGAGCATTGTGATTACATGTGTCATGTAGCACAGTGATGACAAGCGTCACGGAGCATTGTGAATAGAGGGGTCATGGAGCATTGGGATGACAAGGGCATGTATCATTGTGATGACAAGGGTCATGGAGCATTGGGTTGAAAAATTTCATGGAGTATTTTGATGACAGGGGTGATGGAGCATTGTGATTACAGGGGTCTTGGAGCATTGTGATGACAAGAGTTCCGGGTCATTGTGTTGTCACGTGTCATGGAGTGTTGTGACGACAGTGGTCATGGAGCATTGTGATGATATAGGTCATGGAGCATTTTGATGAGATGGTCATGGAGCATTGGGCTGAAAATGTTCATGGAGTATTGGTATGACATGGGTCATGGAGCATTGTGATGACTAGGGAATGGAGCATGGTGATGGCAAGGTCCTGGAGCATTGTGATGAGATGACCATGGAGACTTGTGATGAGAAATCTCATGGAGCATTCTGATGAAAATGGGCAAGGAGCAATGTGATTACAGGGGTCTTTGAGCATTGTGATGACAAGGGTCATGGAGCCTTGTGATGAAAAGGCCATGGATCATCGTGATGGCAAGGGTCATGGAGCATTGTTATCACAGGTGTAATGGAGCATTGTGATGACAAGGGCATGGAGCATTGTGATGAGAAGGCCATGGAGCATTATGATGACATGTGTCATGGAGCTTTGTGAAGACAAGGGCATGGAGCAATGTGATGAGAGCGTTCATGGAGCATTTTGATGACAATGACATGGAGCATTGTGATGCCAAGGGTCATGGATCTTTGTGATGACAAAGGTCATGGAGCATTTTGTGGCGTTGTGCACTGTGATGAGAAAGGCAGGGTGCACTCTGATGACAGGATCATGGAGCTATTTGATGAAAAGTGTCATGGAACATTTTGATGACAGGTGTTATGGAACATTATGATGTCAGGGGTCATCGAACATTGTGATGATAAGTGCATGTAGCATTGTGATGACAGGAGTCATGGAACATTGTGATGACAGGGGTGAGGGAGTATTGTGAAAAATATTGATGTAGCATTGTGATATCAGTGGTGAGAGAGCATTTTGATGAGAAGTGCATGGAGCATTGTGATGACAAATTTTAAGGAGCATTGTGATGACAAGATTGTGGAGCACTGTGATGACAAGCACATGGTGCATTGTGATGACATGTGTCATGGAGCATTGTGCTGACAAGTGCATGGAGCATTGTGATGACAAGTGTATTGAGAATTGTGATGACAAAGGTCATGGAGCATTGTGAAGAAAAGGGCATGGAGTATTGTGATGACAGGCATCATGGAGCGTTGTGATGACAAGTGTTATGGAACACTGTGATCACAAGGGTTTGGAGCATTGTGATGGCAGAGGTCATGGATCATTTTGATTTCAAGGAGCATGGAGCATTGTGATGACAATGGCATGAAGCAATGTGATCCCAAGGTTCATGGAGGATTGTGATGACAATGGAAATGGAGTACTGTCATGACAAGCGCATACAGCATTGTAATGACAAGGTCATGTAGCATTTTGCTGACAAAGGGATGGAGCATTGTGAATACATGGGTCATGGAACATTGGGATGACAAGGGCATGGATCATTGTGATGACAAGGGTCATGGAACACTGGGCTGAAAATGTTCATGGAGTGTTGTGATGACAGGGGTCATGGAGCATTGTGATGACTAGGGAATGGAGCATTGTGATGACAGGGATCATGGAGCATTGTGATGACAAGGGCATGGAGCATAGGTCTGACATGTTTCATAGATTATTGTGATGACAGTGGACATGGTGCATTGTGATGACAAGTGCATGGAGCATTGTGAAGACAAGGGCATGGAGTATTGTGAAGACAGTTGTCAGGGAGCATTGTGATGACTTATGTCATGGTCCATTGCGATGACAATAGCATGGAATATTGTGATGCCAATTGTAATGGAGGATGTGATGACAAATATAATGGAGCATTGTGATGACTAGGGCATGGAGCATTATGTTGACAATGGCCATTGAGAATTTTCATTACAATGTCGTGAAGCATTGTGATGACAAGTCCTGGAGCATTGTGATGAGAAAACCATGGAGGCTTGTGATGACAAGTCTCAAGGAGCATACTGATGAAAAGTGGTCTGGAGCATTCTGATTACAGGGGACTTGGAACATTGTGATAACAAGGGCATGGAGCATTTTGATGACCAGGTCATGCAGTATTGTGAAGAGAGGTGTCAGGGAGCATTGTGATGACATAAGTAATGGCCCATTGTAATGACAATGGCATGGAACATTGTGATGCCAAGTGTCATGGAGGATTCTGATGACAAAGGTAATGGAGCATTGTGATGACAAGGGCTTGGATCATTGTGATGACAGGTTTCAGGGAGCATTGTGCTGACAAGTGCATGGAGAATTGTGATGACAAGGGTCATGGAGCATTCTGATGACAAGCTTGTGGAGTATTTTGATGACAATTGCATGGAGCATTTTGATGAAAAAGGCATGGAGCCTTTTTGTGACAGGGTTCAAGGAGCATTCTGATTACAATGTCACGGAGCATTGTGATGACAAGTGTACTGAGAATTGTGATGACAAATTCATGGAGCATTGTTATAAAAAGGGCATGGAGTATGTGTGATGACAGGCATCATGGAGCTTTGTGATAACAAGTGTTATAGAACATAGTGATCACAAGAGTTTGGAGCATTGCGATGAGAGAGGTCATGGATCATTTTGATTTCAAGGAGCAGGGAGCATTGTGATGACAAGGGCATGAAGCAATGTGATCCCAAGTTTCATGGAGGATTGTGATGACAATGGTAAAGGAGTATTGTGATGACAAGCGCATAGAGCATTGTAATGACAAGGTCATGTAGCATTTTGCTGACAAAGGCATGGAGCATTGTGATTACATGTGTCATGTAGCACAGTGATGACAAGCGTCACGGAGCATTGTGAATAGAGGGGTCATGGAGCATTGGGATGACAAGGGCATGTATCATTGTGATGACAAGGGTCATGGAGCATTGGGTTGAAAAATTTCATGGAGTATTTTGATGACAGGGGTGATGGAGCATTGTGATTACAGGGGTCTTGGAGCATTGTGATGACAAGAGTTCCGGGTCATTGTGTTGTCACGTGTCATGGAGTGTTGTGACGACAGTGGTCATGGAGCATTGTGATGATATAGGTCATGGAGCATTTTGATGAGATGGTCATGGAGCATTGGGCTGAAAATGTTCATGGAGTATTGGTATGACATGGGTCATGGAGCATTGTGATGACTAGGGAATGGAGCATGGTGATGGCAAGGTCCTGGAGCATTGTGATGAGATGACCATGGAGACTTGTGATGAGAAATCTCATGGAGCATTCTGATGAAAATGGGCAAGGAGCAATGTGATTACAGGGGTCTTTGAGCATTGTGATGACAAGGGTCATGGAGCCTTGTGATGAAAAGGCCATGGATCATCGTGATGGCAAGGGTCATGGAGCATTGTTATCACAGGTGTAATGGAGCATTGTGATGACAAGGGCATGGAGCATTGTGATGAGAAGGCCATGGAGCATTATGATGACATGTGTCATGGAGCTTTGTGAAGACAAGGGCATGGAGCAATGTGATGAGAGCGTTCATGGAGCATTTTGATGACAATGACATGGAGCATTGTGATGCCAAGGGTCATGGATCTTTGTGATGACAAAGGTCATGGAGCATTTTGTGGCGTTGTGCACTGTGATGAGAAAGGCAGGGTGCACTCTGATGACAGGATCATGGAGCTATTTGATGAAAAGTGTCATGGAACATTTTGATGACAGGTGTTATGGAACATTATGATGTCAGGGGTCATCGAACATTGTGATGATAAGTGCATGTAGCATTGTGATGACAGGAGTCATGGAACATTGTGATGACAGGGGTGAGGGAGTATTGTGAAAAATATTGATGTAGCATTGTGATATCAGTGGTGAGAGAGCATTTTGATGAGAAGTGCATGGAGCATTGTGATGACAAATTTTAAGGAGCATTGTGATGACAAGATTGTGGAGCACTGTGATGACAAGCACATGGTGCATTGTGATGACATGTGTCATGGAGCATTGTGCTGACAAGTGCATGGAGCATTGTGATGACAAGTGTATTGAGAATTGTGATGACAAAGGTCATGGAGCATTGTGAAGAAAAGGGCATGGAGTATTGTGATGACAGGCATCATGGAGCGTTGTGATGACAAGTGTTATGGAACACTGTGATCACAAGGGTTTGGAGCATTGTGATGGCAGAGGTCATGGATCATTTTGATTTCAAGGAGCATGGAGCATTGTGATGACAATGGCATGAAGCAATGTGATCCCAAGGTTCATGGAGGATTGTGATGACAATGGAAATGGAGTACTGTCATGACAAGCGCATACAGCATTGTAATGACAAGGTCATGTAGCATTTTGCTGACAAAGGGATGGAGCATTGTGAATACATGGGTCATGGAACATTGGGATGACAAGGGCATGGATCATTGTGATGACAAGGGTCATGGAACACTGGGCTGAAAATGTTCATGGAGTGTTGTGATGACAGGGGTCATGGAGCATTGTGATGACTAGGGAATGGAGCATTGTGATGACAGGGATCATGGAGCATTGTGATGACAAGGGCATGGAGCATAGGTCTGACATGTTTCATAGATTATTGTGATGACAGTGGACATGGTGCATTGTGATGACAAGTGCATGGAGCATTGTGAAGACAAGGGCATGGAGTATTGTGAAGACAGTTGTCAGGGAGCATTGTGATGACTTATGTCATGGTCCATTGCGATGACAATAGCATGGAATATTGTGATGCCAATTGTAATGGAGGATGTGATGACAAATATAATGGAGCATTGTGATGACTAGGGCATGGAGCATTATGTTGACAATGGCCATTGAGAATTTTCATTACAATGTCGTGAAGCATTGTGATGACAAGTCCTGGAGCATTGTGATGAGAAAACCATGGAGGCTTGTGATGACAAGTCTCAAGGAGCATACTGATGAAAAGTGGTCTGGAGCATTCTGATTACAGGGGACTTGGAACATTGTGATAACAAGGGCATGGAGCATTTTGATGACCAGGTCATGCAGTATTGTGAAGAGAGGTGTCAGGGAGCATTGTGATGACATAAGTAATGGCCCATTGTAATGACAATGGCATGGAACATTGTGATGCCAAGTGTCATGGAGGATTCTGATGACAAAGGTAATGGAGCATTGTGATGACAAGGGCTTGGATCATTGTGATGACAGGTTTCAGGGAGCATTGTGCTGACAAGTGCATGGAGAATTGTGATGACAAGGGTCATGGAGCATTCTGATGACAAGCTTGTGGAGTATTTTGATGACAATTGCATGGAGCATTTTGATGAAAAAGGCATGGAGACTTTTTGTGACAGGGTTCAAGGAGCATTCTGATTACAATGTCACGGAGCATTGTGATGACAAGTGTACTGAGAATTGTGATGACAAATTCATGGAGCATTGTTATAAAAAGGGCATGGAGTATGTGTGATGACAGGCATCATGGAGCTTTGTGATAACAAGTGTTATAGAACATAGTGATCACAAGAGTTTGGAGCATTGCGATGAGAGAGGTCATGGATCATTTTGATTTCAAGGAGCAGGGAGCATTGTGATGACAAGGGCATGAAGCAATGTGATCCCAAGTTTCATGGAGGATTGTGATGACAATGGTAAAGGAGTATTGTGATGACAAGCGCATAGAGCATTGTAATGACAAGGTCATGTAGCATTTTGCTGACAAAGGCATGGAGCATTGTGATTACATGTGTCATGTAGCACAGTGATGACAAGCGTCACGGAGCATTGTGAATAGAGGGGTCATGGAGCATTGGAATGACAAGGGCATGTATCATTGTGATGACAAGGGTCATGGAGCACTGGGATGAAATTGTTCATGGAGTGTGGTGATGACAGGGGTCATGGAGCATTGTGATGACTAGGGAATGGAGCATTATGATGAGAAGAGTCCCGGATCATTGTGTTGTCAGGTGTCATGGAGTGTTGTGATGACAGTGGTCATGGAGCATTGTGACAATATTGGCCATGGAGCATTGTGATGAATAGGTCGTGGAGCATTGGGCTGAAAATGTTCATGGATTATTGTGATGACAGGGGTCATGGAGCATTGTGATGACAAGGGAATGGAGCATGGTGATGACAAGGTCCTGGAGCATTGTGATGAGAAGATCAGGGAGACTTGTGATGACAAGTCTCATGGAGCATTCTGATGAAAAGGGGCATGGAGCCTTGTGATTACAGGGGTCTTGGAGCATTGTGATGACTAGGGCATGGAGCATTGTGATGAGAAGGCCATGGAGCTTTCTGATGACATGCGTCATGGAGTTTTGTGATGACAAGGGCATGGAGCATTTGTGATTACAGGGATCTTGGAGTATTGTGAAGAAAAGTGCATGGTCATTGTGATGAAAAAGGCATGGAGCCTTGTCATGACAGGGTTCAAGGAGCATACTGACGACAAGTGTCAGGGAGCATTGTGATGACAAGTGTATTGAGCATTGTGATGACAATGATCATGGAGCATTGTGATGAGAAGACCATGGATAATTGTGATGATGAGCGTCATGGGGTGTTGTGATGATAAGTGTTATGGAACATTGTGATCACAATGGTTTGGAGAATTACAATGACAGAGGGCATCTAGAATATTGATTTCATTGTGATGACAATAGCCTGAAGCATTATGATGATGGGCATGGTGCATTGTGATGACAGGGTTCATGGAGCATTGAGATGAAAATGGGCATGGAGCATTGTGATTACAAGGGTCTTGGAGCACTGTGATGACAAGGACATGGAACATTGTGATGAGAAGGCCATCGAACATTCTGATGACATGCGTCATGGAGCTATGTCATGACAAGGGCATGGAGCATTGCGATTTCAGGTGTCTTGAGCAATGTGATGACAAGTGTCATGGAATGTTGTTATGACTAGGCCGAGAAACATTGTGATGGCAAGGGTCATGGTGCATTCTTATGACAGGTGTAATGGAGCATTTTGATGAGAAGGGCATGGAACATTGATCTGAAATGTTTCATGGATTATTGTGATGAGAGTGGGCATGGAGCTTTGTGATGACAAGAGCTCGGAACACTGTGATACATGGGTCATGCAGGATTGTAATGACAAGGGCATGGAGCATTGTGATGACAAGTGTCATGGAGCTTTGTGATGACAAGGGAATGGTGCAATATGATGAGAGGGTTCATGGAGCATTGTGATGACAATGACATGGAGCATTGTGATGCCAAGGGTCATGGAGCTTTGTGATGACAAGTCATGGAGCATTTTGATGACAAGAGTGTGGCGCATTGTGATGACAAGGGCATGGAGCATTGTGATGACCACATCATGCAGTATTGTGAAGACAGTTGTCCGGGAGCATTGTGATGAGATATGTAATGGCCCATTGTGATGACAATTGCATAGAGCATTGTGATGCCAAGTGTCATGGAGGATTCTGATGACAAAGGTAATGGAGCATTGTGATGACAATGGCTTTGTGCACTGTGATGACAAGGGTCAGGGTGCATTGTGCTGACAAGTGCATGTAGAATTGTGATGACAAGGGTCATGGAACATTCTGATGACAAGCTTGTGGAGTATTTTGATGACAATGGCATGGAGCATTGTGATGAAAACGGCATGGGGCATTGTGATGAAAAAGGCATGGAGCCTTTTCGTGACAAGTTTCAAGGAGCATTCTGACGACAAGTTTCTGGAAGCATTGTAATGACAAGTGTATTTAGAATTGTGATGACAATGGTCATGGAGCATTGTGATGAAAAGATCATGGAGTATTGTGATGACAGGCATCATGGAGCGTTGTGATGACAAGTTTTATGGAACATAGTGATTACAAGGGTTTGGAGCATTGTGATGAGAGAGGTCATGGATCATTTTGATTTCAAGGAGCATGGAGCACTGTGATGACAAGGGCATGAAGCAATGTGATCCCAAGGTTCATGGAGGATTGTGATGACAATGGTAATGGAGTACTGTGATGACAAGTGCATAGAGCATTGTAATGACAAGGTTATGTAGCATTTGCTGACAAAGGCATGGAGCATTGTGATGACAGGTGTCATGGAGCACTGTGATGACAAGCGTTACGGAGCTTTGTGAATACAGGTGTCATGGAGCATTGGGATGACAAGGGCATGGTTCAATGTGATGACAAGGGTCATGGAGCATTGGGCTGAAAATGTTCATGGAGTATTTTGATGACATGGGTCATGGAGCATTGTGATGACTAGGGAATTGAGCATTTTGATGACAAGAGTTCCGGATCATTGTGTTGTCAGGTGTCATGGAGTGTTGTGATGACAGTGGTCATGGAGCATTGTGATGATATTGGCCATGGAGCATTGTGATGAGAAGTTTGTGGAGCATTGTGATTACAGGTGTCTTGATGCATTGTGATGAAATGGGCATGTATCATTGTGATGAAAAAGGCATTGAGACTTGTCATGAGAGGTTTCAAAAATCATACTGATAACAAGTGTCAGGGAGCATTGTGATGACAAGTGTATTGAGCATTTGATGACAAAGGTCATGGAGCACTGTGATCAGAAGACCATGGATAATTGTGACGATGAAGGTCATGGGGTGTTGTGATGATAAGTCTTATCGAACACTGTGATCACAAGGGTTTGGAGTATTATGATGACAGAGGTCATGGAGAATTTAGATTTCATTGTGATGACAATAGCCTGAAACTTTATGATGATGGGCATGGTGCATTTTGATGACAGTGTTCATGGAGCATTGAGAGGAAAATGTGCATGGAGCATTGTGATGACCGGGGTTTTGGAGCACTGTGATTACAAGGGCATGGAGCATTGTGATGAGAAGGCCATGGAACATTCTGATGACATGCGTCATGGAGCACTGTGATGACAAGGGCATGGAGCATTGTGATTACAGGGGTCTTGGAGCATTGTGATGACAAGGGTCATGGAGCCTTGTGATGACATGCCGTTGATCAATGTGATGGCAGGTGTCATGGAGCATTGTTATGACAGAGGTAATGGAGCAATGTGATGAGAAGGGCATTGAGATTTGGTTTAAAATGTTTCATGGATTATTGTGATGAGAGTGGGCATGGAGCACTGGGATGACAAAGGCACGGAACACTGTGATGCATTGTTCATGGAGGATTGTAATGACAAGGGCATGGATCATTGTGATGAGAAGGGCATCGAGCATTGTGATGACAAGTGTCATGGAGCTTTGTGATGACAAGGGCATGGAGCAATGTGATGAGAGTGTTCATGGAACTTTGTGATGACAATGACATGGAGCATTGTGATGCCAATGGTCACGGAGATTTGTGATGACAAATAACAGCGAGCATTTCGATGACAATGGTGTGGTGCATTTTGATGAGAAGGGCAGGGAGCATTTTGATGACAGGTTCATACAGCAATTTGATGAAAATGTAATGGAATATTTTGAGGGCAGGGGGTATAGAACATTGTGATGACAGGGGTCATGGAGCTTTGGGATGAAAAGGGTCATGGTGCATTTTGATGACAGGGGTTATGGAAAATTTTGATGTCAGGGGTCATGGAACATTGTGATGATAAGGGTATGTAGCACTGTGATGACAGGTGTCATGGAACATTATGATTACTGCCGTGAGGGTTATTGTGATGACTAGTGATGGAAAATTGTGATATCTCTGGTGAGATAGCATTTGGATGAGAAGTGCATGGAGCATTGTGATTACAAGGTTTATGGAGCATAGTGATTACAAGGTTGTGGACCGATGTGATGAAAAGCACGTGGCACATTGTGATGACAAGTGTCATGGAGCATTGTTCTGACAAAGGCATGGAGCATTGTGATGACAAGGGTCACGGAGCGTTGTGATGAAAACTTCATGGAGCATTGTGGTTACAAAGGTCACAGAGCCTTGTGATGACACGGGCATGGACCGTTTTGATGACAAACTTTATGAAGCATTGTGATGACTGGATTCACGAAGCATTGTGATGATAGGGGTCATGGAGCATTGTGATGACAAGGGCATGGAGCATTGTGGTGACAGGGGCATGGAGCATTGGTCTGACAACTTTCATAGATTATTGTGATGACAGTGGACATGGTGCATTGTAATGACCAGGGTATGGATCCTGGTGATGAGAAGGTCATGGAGTATTGTGAAGACAGGTGTCAGGGAGCATTGTGATGACATATGTCATGGTCCAATGCGATGATAATGGCATGGAGCATTGTGATGCTAAATGTAATGTAGGATTGTGATGACAAATAAAATGGAGCATTGTGATGACTAGGGCTTGGAGCAATATGATGACAAGGGCTATTGAGAATTTTATTCACAAAGTTGTGAAGCATTGTGATGACAAGGTCCTGGAGCTCTGTGATGAGAAATCCATGAAGCCTTGTGATGACAAGTCTCATATAGCATACTGATGAAAAGGGGCATGGACCATTGTGATTACAGGAGTCTTGGAACATTGTGATGACAAAGGCACGGAGCATTGTGAAGAGAAGGCCAAGGAGCATTCTGAGGACATGCGTCTTTGAGCTTTGTGATGACCAGCGCATGGAGTATTTTGATTACAGGGGTCTTGGACCATTGTGATGACAAGGGTCATGGAGCCTTGTTATGACAAGGCCGTGGAACATTTTGATGGCAGGGGTCATGGAGCATTGTTATGACAGAGGTAATGGAGCATTGTGATGAAAAGGGCATGGAACACTGTGATGAAAAATGCATGGAGCCTTGTCATGACAGGTTTCAAGGAGCATACAGACAACAAGTGTCATGGAGCATATAGATGACAAGTGTATTGAGCATTGTGATGACAAAGGTCATGGGGCATTGTGATGAGAAGGCCATGGAGCATTCTCATGACATGTGTCATGGAGCTTAGTAATGACAAGGGCATGGAGCAATGTGATGCAAAGGGTCATGGATATTTGTGATGACAAATGTCATGGAGCATTTTGATGACAAGGGCGTTGTGCATTGTGATGAGTAGTGCTGGGAGCACTGTGATGACAGGGTCATGGAGCAATTTGATGAAAGGTGTCATGGAACATTTTGATGACAGGTGTTATGGAACATTGTGATGTCAGGGGTCATCGAACATTGTGATGATAAGTGCATGTAGCACTGTGATGACAGGAGTCATGGAACATTGTGATGACAGGGGTGAGGGAGTATTGTGGCGAATAGTGAAGTAACATTGTGATATCAGTGGTGAGAGAGCATTTTGATGAGATGTTCATGGAGCATTGTGCTGACAAGGTTTATGGAGCATTGTGATGACAAGATTGTGGAGCACTGTGATGACAAGCGCATGGTGCATTGTGATGACATGTGTCATGGAGCATTGTGCTGACAAGGGCATGGAGCACTGTGATGACAAGGGTCATAGAGCATTGTGCTGAGAAAGGCATAGAGCATTGTGATGACAAGGGTCAAAGAGAATTGTGATGAAAAGTTCATGGAGCATTGTGGTTAAAAATTTCACAGAGACTCTTGATGACGAGGGCATGGACCATTGTGATGACAAAGGTCATGAAGCATTGTGATGACTGGAGTCACGGAGCACTGTGATGACAGGGGTCATGGAGCATTGTGATGACAAGGGGCATGGAGAATTGTGATGGCAAGGGCATGGATCATTGGTCTCATAAATTTCATGTATTATTGTGATGACTGTTGGAATGGTGTCATTTGGTGACAAGGGGATGGAGCATTGTGAGGCCAAGTGTCATGGAGGATTCTGATGACAAAGGTAATGGTGCATTTTGATGAAAATGGCTTGGAGCATTGAGATGACAAGGGTCAGGGAGCATTGTGCTGACAAGTGCATGGAGAATTGTGATGACAAGGGTCATGGAGCATTGTGATGACAAGCTTGTGGAGTATTTAGATGACAGTGGCGTGGAGCATTGTGATGAAAACGGCATGGGGCACTGTGATGAAAAAGTCATGGAGCCTTTTCGTGACAGGGTTCAAGGAGCATTCTGATGACAATGTCAGGGGGCATTGTGATGACATGTATATTGAGAATTGTGATGACAAAGTTCATGGAGCATTGTGATGAAAATGGCTTGGAGTATTGTGGTGACAGGCATCATGGAGCGTTGTGATGACAAGTGTTATGGAACATTGTGATCACACGGGTTTGGAGCATTGTGATGACAGAGGTCATGGATCATTTTGATTTCAAGGAGCATGGAGCATTGAGATGACAAGGGCATGAAGCAATGTGATCCCAAGGTTCATGGAGGATTGTGATGACAATGGAAATGGAGTATTGTGATGACAAGCGCATACAGCATTGTAATGACAAGGTCATGTAGCATTCTGCTGACAAAGGCATGGAGCATTGTGATGATATATGTCATGGAGCACTGTGATGACAAGCGTCATGGAGCATTGTGAATACAGGGGTCATGGAGCATTGGGATGTCAAGGGCATGGATCTTTGTGATGACAATGGTCATGGAGCACTGGGCTGAAAATGTTCATGGAATGTTGTGATGACAGGGGTCATGGAGCACAGTGATGAGTAGAGAATGGAGCATTGTGATGACAAGAGTCCCGGATCATTGTGTTGTCAGGAGTCATGGAGTGTTGTGATGACAGTGGTCTTGGAGCATTGTGATGATATTGGCCATGGAGCATTGTGATGTATAGTTCGTGGAGCATTGGGCTGAATATGTTAATGGATTATTGTGATGACAATGGTCATGGAGCATTGTATGACAAGGAAATGGAGAATGGTGATGACAAGGTCCTGGAGCACTGTGATGAGATGACCATGTAGACTTGTGATGACAAGTCTCACGGAGCATTCTGATGAAAAGGGGCTTGGAACATTGTGATTACAGGGGTCTTGGAGCATTGTGATGACTAGGGCATGGATCACTGTGATGGGAAGGCCATGGAGCATTCTGATGACATGCTTCATGGAGTTTTGTGATGACAAGCACATGGATCATTGTGATTAGAGTGATCTTGGAGCATTGTGATGAAAAGGGCACGGAGCATTGTGATGAAAATGCATGGAGCCTTGTCATGAAAGGGTTCAAGGAGCATACTGACGACAAGTGTCAGGGAGATTTGTGATGACAAGAGTATTGAGCATTGTGATGACAAAGGTCATGGAGCATTGTGATGAGAAGACCATGGATAATTGTGATGATTAGCGTCATAGGGTGTTGTGATGATAAGTGTTATGGAACATTGTGATCACAAGGGTTTGGAGCATTATGATGACAGAGGTCATGGAGAATTTTGATTTCATTGTGCTGACAATAGCCTGAAGCATTATGATGATGGGCATGGTGCATTGTGATGAGAGGGTTCATGGAGCATTCAGATGAAAAGTGGCATGGAGCATTGTGATTACAGGGGTCTTGGAGCATTGTGATGACAAGGGCATTGAGCATTGTGATGAGAAGGCCATGGAACATTCTGATGACATGTGTCATTGAGCTTTGTGATGAAAATGGCATGGAGCATTGTCATTACAGGGGTCTTGGACCATCGTGATGACAAGGGTCATGGAGCCTTGTTATGACAAGGCCGTGGAACATTGTGATGGCAGGGGAAATGGAGCATTGTTATGACAGAGGTAATGGAGCACTGTGATGAGAAGGGCATTGAGCATTGGCCTGAAAGTTTTCATGGATTATTGTGATGAGAGTGGGCACGGAACATTGTGATGACAAGTGCACGGAACACTGTGATACATGAGTCATGGAGGATTGTGATGAAAATGGCATGGAGCATTTTGATGAGAAGTGCATCGAGCATTGTGATGACAAGTGTCATGGAGCTTTGTGATGACAAGTGCATGGAGCAATGGGATGAGAGTGTTCATGGAGCATTGTGATGACAATGACATGGAGCACTGTGATGCCAAGGGTCCTGGAGCTTTGTGATGACAAATGTCATGGAGCATTTTGATGACAAGCGTGTGGTGCATTGTGATGAGAAGTTGAGGGATCATTTTGATGACAGGGTCATGCAGCAATTTGTTGAAAAGTGTAATGGAACATTTTGTTGACAGGGGTTACAGAACATTGTGATGCCATGGGTCATGGAGCTTTCGGATGAAAAGTGCCATGGAGCATTTTGATGAGAGTGGTTATGGAAAATTGTGATGTCAGAGGGGTCCTGGAACACTGTGATTACAGGGTTGAAGGATGATTGTGATGACTAGTGATGGAACATTGTGATATCTCAGGTGAGAGAGCATTTGGATGAGAAGTGCATGGAGAATTGTGATTACAAGTTTTATGGAGCATAGCGATGACAAGGTTGTGGATCATTGTGATGAAAAGCGTGTGGCACATTGTGATGACAAGGGTCATGTAATATTGTTCTGACAAAGGCATGGAGCATTGTGATGACAAGGGTCACGGAGCATTGTGATGAAAAGTTCATGGAGCATTGTGGTTACAAATGTCACAGAGCCTTGTGATGACGCGGGCATGGACCGTTGTGATGACAAACGTTAGGAAGCAATGTGATGACTGGATTCACGGAGCATTGTGATGACAGGGGTCATGGAGCATTGTGATGACAAGAGCATGGAACATTGTGATGACAGGGACATGGAGAGTTGTGGTGACAAGTTTCAGAGATTATTGTGATGACAGTGGACATGGTGCATTGTGATGACAAGGGCATGGAGCATTGTGATGAAAAGGTCATGGAGTATTGTGAAGAGACTTGTCAGAGAGCATTGTGATGACATATGTCATGGTCCATTGCGATGACAATGGCAGGGAGCATTGTGATGCCAAATGTAATGGAGGATTGTGATGACAAATATAATGGAGCATTGTGATGACTAGGGCTTGGAGCATTGTGATGAGAAGGGTCATTGAGAATTTTCATGACATGGTCGTGAAGCACTGTGATGACAAGCTCTTGGAGCATTATGATGAGAAAACCATGGAGCCCTGTGATGACTAGTCTCATGGAGCATACTGATGAAAAGGGGCAAGCAGCATTCTGATTACAGGGTTCTTGGAACATTGTGATAACAAGGGCATGGAGCATTGTGATGACAAGTGCATGGAACATTGGTCTAATTAGTTTCATGAATTATTGTGATGACAGTTGGAATGGTGCATTGTGATGACAAGGGCATGGAGCATTGTGATGACCAGGTCATGCATTATTGTGAAGAGAGGTGTCAGGGAGCATTGTGATGACATATGTAATGGCCCATTGTGATGACAATGGCATGGAGAACTGTGATGCCAAGTGTCATGGAGGATTCTGATGACAAATGTAATGGAGCATTGTGATGACAATGGTTGGGAGCATTGTGATGTCAAGGGTCAGGGAGCATTGTGCTGACAAGTGCATGAAGAATTGTGATGACAAGTGTCATGGAACATTCTGATGACAACCTTGTGGAGTATTTTGATGACAATGGCATGGAGCATTGTGATGAAAACGGCATGGGGCTTTGCGATGAAAAATGCATGGAGCACTTTTGTTACAGGGTTCAATGAGCATTCTGACGACAAGTGTCAGGAAGCATTGTGATGACAATTGTATTGAGAATTGTGATGAGAATGGTCATGGAGTATTGTGATGACAGGCATCATGGAGCGTTGTGATGACAAGGACATGAAGCAATGTGATCCCAATGTTCATGGAGGATTGTGATGACAATTGTAATGAAGTATTGTGATGACAAGCGCATAGAGCATTGTAATGAGAAGGTCATGTAGCATTTTGCTGACAAAGGCATGGAGCATTGTGGTGACCGGTGTCATGGAGCATTGGGATGACAAGGGCATAGATCATTGTGATGACAAGGGTCATGGAGCATTCGGCTGAAAAAGTTCATGGAGTATTGTGATGACAGTGGTCATGGAGCATTGTGATAACAAGGGCATGGAGCATTGTGATGACAAGGGCATGGAGCATTGGTCTAATAAGATTCATGGATTATTGCGATGACAGTTGGAATGAAGCATAGTGATTACAAGGGCATGGAGCATTGTGATGACAAGAGTCCCGGATCATTGTGTTGTCAGGTGTCATGGAGTGTTGTGATGACAGTGGTCATGGAGATTCGTGATGATATTCGTCAGGGAGCATTGTGATGAGAATGTCTTGGAGCATTGGGCTGAAAATATTCATGGAGTATTGTGATGAAAGGGGTCATGGAGCACTGTGATGAAAAGGGCATGGATCATTGTGATGAAAAAGGCATGGATCCTTGTCATGACAGGTTTCAAGGAGCATACTGACGACAAGTGTCAAGGAGCATTGTGATGACAAGTGTATTGAGCATTGTGATGACAAAGATCATGGCGCATTGTGATGACAAGGCCATGGATAATTGTGATGATGAGCGTCATGGAGTGTTGTGATTATAAGTGTTATGGAACATTGTGATCACAAGGGTTTGGAGCATTATGATGACAGAGGTCATGGAGAATTATGATTTCATTGTAATGCCAATAGCCTGAAGAATTATGATGATGGGCATGGTGCATTGTGATGGCAGTTTTAATGGAGCATGCAGATGAAAAAGGCATGGAGCATTGTGATTACAGGGTTCTTGGAGCATTGTGATGACAAGGGCATGGATTATTGTGAGGAGAAGGCCATGAAACCTTCTGATGATATGTGTCATGGAGCTTTGTGATGACAAGGGCATGGAGCATTTTGATTACAGGTGTCTTGGAGCATTGTGATGACAAGGGTCATGGAGCCTTGTGATGACAAGGCCGTGGAACATTGTGATCTCAGGGGTCATGGAGCATTGTTATGACAGAGTTAATGGAGCATTGTGATGAGAAGGGCATTGAGCATTGGTCTGAAATATTTCATGGATTATTGTGATGAGAGTGGGCATGAAGCATTCTGATGACAAGGGCACGGAACACTGTGATACCTGTGTCATGGAGGATTGTAAGGACAAGGGCATGGAGCAATGTGATGAGAGAGTTCATGGAGCATTGTGATGACAATGACATGGAGCACTGGGAGGAGAAGGCCATGGAGCATTCCGATTACATGCATCAGGTAGCTTTGTGCTGACAAAGGCTAGGAGCATTGTGATTACAGGGGTCTTGGAACATTGTGATGAAAAGGGCATGGATCATTGTGATGAAAAAGGCATGGAGCCTTGTCATGACAGGGTTCAAGGAGCATACTGACAAGTGTCAGGGAGCATTGTGATGACAAGTGTATTGAGCATTGTGATGACAAAGATCATGGAGCATTGTGATGACAAGACCATGGATAATTGTGATGATGATCGTCATGGGGTGTTGTGATGATAAGTGTTATAGAACATTATGATCACAACGGTTGGGAGCATTTTGATGACAGAGGTCATGGAGAATTTTGATTTCATTTTAATGATAATAGCCTGAAGCATTATGATAATGGGCATGGTGCATTGTGATGACAGGGTTCATGGAAAATTGAGATGAAAAAGGGCATGGAGCATTGTGATTCAAGGAGTCTTGGAGCATTGTGATGACAAGCGCATAGAGCAGTGTAATGACAAGGTCATGTAGAATTTTGCTGACGAAGGCATGGAGCATTGTGATGACAGGTGTCATGGAGCACTGTGATGACATGTGTCACGGATCATTGTGAATACAGGTGTCATGGAGCATTGGGATGACAAGGTCATGGATCATTTTGATGAAAAGGGTCATGGAGCACTGCCCTGAAAATGTTCATGGAGTATTGTGATGAGAGGAGTCATGGAGCATTGTGATGACAGAGGTCATGGAGAGATTTGGTTTAATTGCACTGACAATAGCCGGAAGCATTATGGTGATGGGCATGATGCATTGTGTTGACAGGGTTCATGGAGCATTGAGATGAAAAGGGGCATGGAGCATTGTGATTACAGGGCTCTTGGAGCACTGTGATGACAAGGGCATGCCTCATTTTGATGAGCGGGCCATGGAACATTCTGATGACATGTGTCATGAAGCTTTGTGATGACAAGGGCATGGAGAATTGTGATTACAGGGGTCTTGGAGCATTGTGATGACAATTGTCATGGAGCCTTGTGATGACAAGGCCGTGGAACATTGTGATGGCAGGGGTCATGGATAATTGTTATGACCTGGGTAATGCAGCACTGTGATGAGAAGGGCATGGAGCATTGAGATTACAATGTTTATGGAGCATTGCGAAGACAAATTTGTGGACCGTTGTGATGAAAAGCGCGTGGCACATTTTGATGACAAGGGTCATGGAGTAATTTTCTGACAAAGGCATTGAACATTGTGATGACAAGTTCATGAAGCATTGTCGTAACAAAGGTAACAGAGCCTTGTGATGATGCGGGCATGGACCATTGTGATGACAAATGTTATGAAGCATTGTGATGATGGGAGTCTCAGAGCATTGTGATGACAGGGGTCATGAAGCTCTCTGATGACAAGTGCAAGGAGCATTGTGCTTAGAAACGCATAGAGCATTGTGATGACAAGGGTCAAAGAGCGTTGTGATAAAAAGTTAATGGAACATTGTGGTTAAAATGGTCACAGAGACTGTTGATGATGAGGGCATGGACCATTGTGATGACAAAGTTCATGAAGCATTGTGATGACTGGAGTCATGGAGCATTGTGATAAAAAGGGCATGGAGAATTGTGATGACAAGGGCATGGAGCATTGGTCTAATAAGTTTCATGGATTATTGCGATGACAGTTGGAATGGCGCATTGTGATGAGAAGGGCATGGAGCATTGTGATGACTAGGTCATGCAGTATTGTGAAGACAGGTGTCAGGGATCATTGTGATGAGATATGTAATGGCACATTGTGATGACAATGGCATGGAGCATTGTGATGCCAAGTGTCATGGAGGATTCTGATGACAAAGGTAATGGAGCATTGTGATGACAATGGCTTGGAGCATTTTGACGACAAGGGTCAGGGAGCATTCTGATGACAAGCTTGTGGAGTATTTTGATGACAATGGCATGGAGCATTGTGATGAAAACGCCATTGGGCATTGTGATGAAAATGGCATGGAGCCTTTTTGTGATAGGTTTCAAGGAGCATTCTGATGACAAGTTTCAGGAAGCATTGTAATGAGAAGTGTATTTAGAATTGTGATGACAAAGGTCATGGAGCATTGTGAGGAAAAGTCCATGGAGTATTGTGATGACAGGCATCATGGAGCGTTGTGATAACAAGTGTTATGGAACACTGTGATCACAAGTGTTTGGAGCATTGTGATGACAGAGGTCATGGATCATTTTGATTTCAAGGAGCATGGACCATTGTGATAACAAGCGCATGAAGGAATGTGATCCCAAGGTTCATGGAGGATTGTGTTGACAATGGTAATGCAGTATTGTGATGACAAGCGCATAGAGCATTGTAATGACAAGGTCATGTAGCATTTTGCTGACAAAGGCATGGAGAATTGTGATGACAGGTGTCATGGAGCACTGTGATGACCAGCGTCATGGAGCATTGTGAATACAGGGGTCATGGAGCATTGGGATGACAAGGGCATGGATCATTTTGATGACAAGTGTCATGGAGCATTGGGCTGAAAATGTTCATGGAGCATTGTGATGACTAGGGAATGGAGCATTGTGATGACAAGAGTCCCGGATCACTGTGTTGTCAGGGGTCATGGAGCGTTGTGATGACAGTGGTCATGGAGCATTGTGATGATAGGGATCATGAAGCATTGTGATGAGAAGTTCCTGGAGAATTGGACTGAAAATGTTCAGGATGTATTGTGAGGACTGAGGTCATGGAGCATTGTGATGACAAGGGAATGGAGCACTGTGATGAAAAGTTCCTGGAGCATTGTGATGAGAAGACCATGGAGCCTTGTAATAACAAGTCTCATGGAGCATTCTGATGAAAAGGGGCATGGAGTATTGTGATTACAGTGGTCTTGGAGCATTGTGATGACAAGGGCATGGATCATTTTGATGACAAGTGTCATGGAGCATTGGGCTGAAAATGTTCATGGAGTATTGTGATGACAGGGGTCATGGAGCATTGTGATGACAGAGGTCATAGAGAATTTTGATTTCATTGTGCTGACAATAGCCAGAAGCATTAGGATGATGGGCATGATGCACTTTGATGACAGGGTTCATGGACCATTGATATGATTAGGGGCATGGAGCACTGTGATTACAGGGGTCTGGGAGCATTGTGATGAAAAGGGCATGGAGCATTTTGATAAGAAGGCCATGGAATATTCTGATGACATGTGTCATGGAGCTTTGTGATGACAAGGTCATAGAGCATTGTGATTACAGTGTTCTTGGAGCATTGTAATGAGAAAGGTCAAGGAGCCTTGTGATGAAAAGGCCATGGATCACTGTGTTGGCTTGGGACATGGACATTGTTATGACAGGGGTAATGGAGCATTGTGATGGCAAGGGCATGGAGCATTGCGATGAGAAAGCCATGGAACATTCTGATGGCATGTGTCATTGAGCTTTGTGATGACAAGGGCATGGATCAATGTGATGAGAGCGTTCATGGAGCATCGTGATGACAGAGACTTGGAGCACTGTGATGCGAAGCGTCATGGATCTTTGTGATGACAAATGTCATGGAGCATTTTGATGATAAGGGCGTTGTGCATTGTGATGAGAAGGGCAGGGAGCATTGTGATGACAGGGTCATGGAGCAATTTGATGAAAAGTGTCATGGAACATTTTGATGACATGGGTTATGGAGCACTGAGGTGTCAGGGGTCATGGAGCATTTTGATGAAAAGTTTCATGGAGCATTTTGATGACAGGGGTTATGTAACATTGTGATGTCAGTGGTCATCAAACATTGTGATGATAATTCACGTAGCATTGTGATGACAGGAGTCATGGAACATTGTGATGACAGGGTTGAGGGAGTATTGTGACGAATAGTGATGTAATATTGTGATATCAGTGGTGAGAGAGCATTTTGATGAGAGGTGCATGGAGCATTGTGATGACAAAGTTTATGGAGCATTGTGATGACAAGATTGTGGAGCACTGTGATGACAAGTGCATGGTGCATTGTGATGACATGTGTCGTGGAGCATCGTGCTCACAAGCGCATGGAGCATTGTGATGACAAGGGTCATGGAGCACTGTGCTGAGAAAGGCATAGTGCATGGTGATGACAAGGGTCAAAGAGCATTGTGATGAAAAGTTCATAGAGCATTGTGGTTAAAAACGTCACAGAGACTGTTGATGATTAGGGCATGGACCATTGTGATGACAAAGGTCAAGAAGCATTGTGATGAAAGGAGTCACAGAGCATTTTGATGACAGGGTTCATGGAGCATTGTAATAACAAGGGAATGGAGCATTGTGATGACAAGGACATGGAGCATTGATCTAATAAGTTTCATGGATTATTGCGATGAGAGTTGGAATGGCGCATTGTGATGACAAGGGCATGGAGCATTGTGATGACCAGGTCATGCATTATTGTGAAGACAGGTGTCAGGGAGCATTGTGATGACATATATAATGGCCCATAGTGATGACAATGGCATGAAGCATTGTGATGCCTAGTGTCATGGAGGATTCTGATGACAAAAGTAATGGAGCATTGTGATGACAATGGCTTGGAGCATTGTGATGACAAGGGTCAGGTAGCTTTGTGCTGAGAATTTCATGGAGAATTATGATGAAAAGGGTCATGGAGCATTCTGATGACAAGCTTGTGGAGTATTTTGATGACAATGACATGGAGCATTGTGATGAAAATGGCATGGGGCATTGTGATGAAAAAGTCATGGAGACTTTCGTGACCGGGTTCAAAAAGCATTCTGACGACAAGTGTCAGGGAGCATTGTGATGACAAGTGTATTGAGAATTGTGATGACAAAGGTCGTGGAGCATTGTGATGAAAATGTCATGCAGTATTGTCATGACAGGCATCATGGAGTGTTGTGATGAAAGTGTTATGGAACACTGTGATCACAAGGGTTTGGATCATTGCGATGACAGAGGTCATGGATCATTTTGATTTCAAGGAGCATGGAGCATTGTGATGACAAGGTCATGAAGCAATGTGATCCCAAGGTTCATGGAGGATTTTGATGACAATGGTAATGGAGTATTGTGTTGACAAGCGCATAGAGCATTGTAATGACAAGGTCATGTAGCATTTTGCTGACAAAGGCATGGAGCATTGTAATGACAGATGTCATGGAGCACTGTGATGACAAGCGTCATGGAGCATTGTGAATACAGGGGTCATGGAGCATTGGGATGACAAGAGCATGGATCATTGTGATGACAGGGATCATGGAGCATTGTGATGACAGAGGTCATGGAGAATTTTGATTTCACTGTGTTGACAATAGCCGGAAGCATTATGATGATGGGCATGGTGCATTGTGATGACAGTGTTCATGGAGCATTGAGATGAAAATTGGCATGGAGCATTGTGATTACAGGGGTATGGGAGCATTGTGATGACAAGGGCATGGAACATTTTGATGAGAAGTCCATGGAACATTCTGATGACATGTGTAAAGGAGCTTTGTGATGACAAGGGCATGGAACATTGTGATTACAGGTGTTTTGGAGCATTGTGTTGACAAGGGTCATGGTGCCTTGTGATGGCAAGGCCATGGAACATTGTGATGGCAGGGGTCATGAAGCATTGCTATGACAGGTGTAATGGAGCATTTTAATGAGAAGGGCATGGAACATTGTGATTACAAGGTTTATGGAGCATTGTCATGACAAATTTGTGGACCGTTGGCGTGAAAAGCGCGTGGCTCGTTGTGATGATAAAGGACATGGAGTATTTTTTTGACAAAGGCATGGAGCATTGTGATGACAAGGGTCACGGAGCATTGTGATGAAAATTTCATGGAGCATGGTGGTTCCAAATGTAACAGAGCCCTGTGATGACGCGGGCATCGACCATTGTGATGACAAATGGTATGAAGAATTGTGATGACTGGAGTCAAAGAGCATTGTGAAGACAGGGGTCATAGAGCATTGTGATGACAAGGGCAAGGAGCATTGTGCTGAGAAAGGCAAAGAGCATTGTGATGACAAGGGGCAAAGAGCATTGTGATGAAATGTTCATGGATCATTGTGGTTAAAAAGGTCACAGAGACTGTTGATGATGAGGGCATGGACCATTGTAATGACAAAGGTCATGGAGCATTGTGATGACTGGAGTCACGGAGCATTGTGATGACAGGGGTCATGGAGCATTGTGATAACAAGGGCATGGAGAATTGTGAAGACAAGGGCATGGAGCATTGTGATGACCAGGTCTTGCTCTATTGAGAAGAGAGGTGTCAGGGAGCACTGTGATGACATATGTAATGGCCCATTGTGATAACAATGGCCTGGAGCATTGTGATGCCAAGTTTCATGGAGGATTCTGATGATAAAGTTAATGGAGCATTGTGATGACATGGGTCAGTGATCATTGTGCTGACAAGTGCATGGAAAATTGTGGTGACAAAGGTCATGGAGCATTCTGATGACAAGCTTGTGGAGTATCTTGATGACAATGGCATGGAGCATTGTGATGAAATTGGCATGGGGCTTTGTGATGAAAAAGGCATGGAGCCTTTTCCTGACAGGGTTCAAGGATCATTCTGACGACAAGTGTTAGGGAGCATTGTAATAAAAAGTGTATTGAGAATTGTGATGACAAAGGTCATGGAGCATTGTGATGAAAAGGGCATGGATTATTGTGATGGCAGGCATCATGGAGCGTTGTGATGACAAGTGTTATGGAACAATGTGATTCCAAGTGTTTGGAGCATGGTGATGAGAGGGGTCATGGATCATTTTGATTTCAAAGTCCATGGAGCATTGTGATGACAAGGGCATGAAACAGTGTGATCCCAAAGTTCATGGAGGTTTGTGATGACAATGGTATTGGAGTATTGTGATGACAAGCGCATAGAGCTTTTTAATGACAATGTCATTTAGCATTTTGCTGACAATGGCATGGAGCATTGTGATGACAAGTGTCATGGAGCATTGGGCTGAAAATGTTCATGGAGTATTGTGATGACAGGGGTCATGGAGCATTGTGATGAGTAGGGAATGGTGCATTGTGATGACAAGAGTCCCGGATCATTGTGTTGTCAGGTGTCATGGAGTGTTTTGATGACAGTGGTCATGGAGCATTTTGATGATATTTGTCATGGAGCATTGTGATGAGAATTTCATGGAGCATTGGGCTGAAAATATTCATGGAGTATTGTGATGACAGGGGTCATGGAGCATTGTGATTACAAGGGATTGCAGCATGGTGATGACAAGGTCCTGGAGAATTGTGATGATAAAAGCATGGAGACTTCTGATGAGAAGTCTCATGGAGCATTCTGATGAAAAGGGGCATGGAGCATTGTGATTACAGGGGTCTTGGAGCATTGTGATGACAAGGGCCTGGAGCATTGTGAGGAGAAGGCCATGGAGCATTCTGATGACATGTGTCATTGAGCTTTGAGATGACAAGGGCATGGAGCACTGTGATTACAGGTGTCTTGGAAAATTGTGATGAAAAGGCATGGATCATTGTGATGAAAATGCATGGAGCCTTGTCATGACAGGGTTCAAGGAGCATACTGACGACAAGTGTCAGGGAGCATTGTGATGACAAGTGTATTGAGAATTGTGATGACAAAGGTCATGGAGCATTGTGATGAGAAGACCATGGATAATTGTGATGATGAGCGTCATAGGGTGTTGTGATGTTAAGTGTTATGGAACATCGTGATCAAAAGGGTTTGGAGCATTATGATGACAGTGGTCATGGATAATTTTGATTTCATTGTGATGACAATAGCCTGAAGCATTTTGATGATGGGCATGGAGCATTCTGATGACAGGCTTCATGGAGCATTGAGATGAAAAGTAGCATGGATCATTGTGAATATAGGGGTCTTGGAGCATTGTCATGACAAGGGCATGGAGGATTGTGATGAGAAGGCCATGGAACATTCTGATGGCATTCGTCATGGGTCTTTGTGATGAAAAGGGCATGGAGCACTGTGATTAGAGGGGTCTTGGAGCATTGTGATGACAAGGGTCATGGAGCCTTGTGATGACAGGGCCGTGGATCATTGTGTGGGCAGGGGTCATGGAGCATTGTTATGACATAGGTAATGGAGCATTGTGATGAGAAGGGCATTGAGCATTGGTCTGAAAGTTTTCATGGATTTTTGTGATGAGATTGGGCATGGAGCACTGTGATGCCAAGGGCAAGGAACACTGTGATTCATGGGTCATGGAGGATTGTAATGACAAGGGCATGGAGCATTGTGATGAGAAGGGCATCGAGCATTGTGATGACAAGTGTCATGGAGCTTTGCGATGACAAGGGCATGGAGCAATGTGATGAGAGGATTCATGGAGCATTGTGATGACAATGACATGGAGCATTGTGATGCCAAGGGTCATGGAGCTTTGTGATGACAAAGGTCATTGAGCATTTTGATGACAAGGGTATGGTGCATTGTGATAAGAAGGGCAGTGAGCATTTTGATGACAGGGACATGCAGCAATTTGATGAAAAGTGTAATGGAACATTTTGATGACAGTGGTTATAGTACATTGTGATGCCAGGGATCATGGAGCTTTGGGATGAAAAGGGTCATGGAGCATTTTGATGACAGGCGTTATGGAACATTGTGATGTCAGGGGTCATGGAACACTGTGCTGATAAGGGGAGGTAGCATTGTGATGACAAGGGTCATGGAGCATTGTGATAACAGGGGTGAGTGAGGATTGTGATGACTAGTGATGGAACATTGTGATATCTCATGTGAGAGAGCATTTGGATGAGAAGTGCATGGAGCATTGTGATTACAAGGTTTATGGAGCATAGCGATGACAAGGTTGTGGATCATTGTGATGAAAAGCGCATGGCACTTTGTGATGACAACGGACATGGAGCATTGTCCTAACAAAGGCATGGAGCATTGTGATGACAAGGGTCACAGAGAATTGTGATGAAAGGTTCATGGAGCATTGTGTTTACAAAGGTCATAGAGCCTTGTGATGATGCGTGCATGGACCGTTGTGATGACAATCTTTATGAAGCATTGTGATGACTGGAGTCACGGAGCATTGTAATGACAGGGGTCATGGAGCATTGTGATGACAAGGGCATGGAGCATTGTGATGACAGGGGCATGGAGCATTGGTCTGAAAAGTTTCATAGATTATTGTGATGACACTGCACATGGTGCATTGTGATGACAAGGGCATGGAGCATTTTGATGAGAAGGCCATGGAACATTCTGCTGACATGTGTCAAGGAGCTTTGTGATGACAAGGGCATGGAGCATTGTGATTACAGGGGTCTTGGAGCATTGTGATGACAAGCGTCATGGAGCCTTGTGATGACAAGTCCGTGGAACATTGTGATGGCAGGGTTCATGGAGCATTGTTATGACAGGTGTCATGGAGCATTGTGATGACAAGGGCATGGAGCATTGTGATGACAGGGTCATTGAGCATTGGTCTGACAAGTTTCCTAGATTATTGTGATGACAGTGGACATGGTTCATTGTGATGACAAGGGCTTGGAGCATTGTGATGACAAGGGCATGGAGTATTGTGAAGACAGGTGTCAGGGAGCATTGTGATGACATATGTCATGGTCCATTGCGATGACAATGGCATGGAGCACTGTGATGCCAAATGTAATGGAGGATTGTGATGACAAATATAATGGAGCATTGTGATGACTAGGGTTTGGAGCCTTATGTTGACAAGGGCCATTGAGAATTTTCATGAAAATGTCGTGAAGCATTGTGATGATAAGTCCTGGAGCACTGTGATGAGAAATTCATGGAGCCTTGTGATGACAAGTCTCATGGAGCATACTGATGAAAAGGGTCATGGAGCATTCTGATTACAGGCATTTTGGAACACTATGATAACTATGGCATGGAGCATTGTGATGACAAGGGCATGGACCATTGGTCTAATAATTTTCATGGATTATTGTGATGACAGTTGGAATGGTGCATTGTGATGACAAGGGCATGGAGCATTGTGATGACCAGGTTATGCATTATTGTGAAAAGAGGTGTCATGGAGCATTGTGATGACATATGTAATGGCTCATTGTGATGACAATGTCATGGAGCATTGTGATGCCAAGTGTCATGGAGGATTCTGATGACAAAGGAAATGGAGCTTTGTGATGAAAATGGCTTGAAGCATTGTCATGACAAGGGTCAGGAAGCATTGTTCTGACAAGTCCATGGAGAATTGTGATGACAATGGTCATGGAGCATTCTGATGACAAGCTTGTGGAGTATATTGATGACAATGGCATGGAGCATTGTAATGAAAATGGCATGGGGTTTTGTGATGAAAAATACAAGGATCCTTTTTGTGACAGGTTTCAAGGAGCATTATGACGACAAGTGTCAGGGAACATTGTGATGAGAAGTGTATTGAGAATTGTGATGACAAAGGTCATAGAGCATTGTGATGAAAAGGGCATGGATTATTGTGATGACAGGCATCATGGAGCGTTGTGATGACAACTGTTATGGAATATTGTGATCACAAGTGTTTGTAGCATTGTGATGACAGAGGTCATGGATCATTTTGATTTCAAGGAGCATGGAGCTTCGGGATGACAAGGGCATGAAGCAATGTGATCCTACGTTTATGGAAGATTGTGATGACAATGGTAATGGAGTACTGTGATGACAAGCGCATAGAGCATTGTAATGACAAGGTCATGTAGCATTTTGCTGACAAAGTCATGGAGCATTGTGATGACAGGTGTCATGGAGCATTGTGATGACAAGCGTCACGGAGCATTGTGAATACAGGGGTCATGGAGCATTGGGATGACAAGGGCATGGATGATTGTGATGAAAACTGTCATGGAGCATTGGGCTGAAAATGTTCATGGAGCATTGTGATGAGTAGGGAATGGAGCATTGTGATGACAAGAGTCCCAGATCATTGTGTTGTCATGTGTTATGTAGTGTTGTGATGACAGTGGTCATGGAGCATTTTGATGATATTTGACATGGAGCACTGTGATGAGAATTTCATGGAGCATTGGGCTGAAAATGTACATGGAGTATTGTGATGACAGGGGTCATGGAGCATTGTGATGACAAGGGAATGGAGCATGGTGATGACAAGGTCCTGGAGCACTGTGATGATAAGAGCATGGAGATTTGTGATGACAAGTCTCATGGAGCATTCTAATGAAAAGGGGCATGGAGCACTGTGATTACAGGGGTCTTGGAGCATTCTGATGACATGTGTCATGGAGCTCTGTGATTACAAGGGCATGGAGCACTGTGATTACAGGGGTCTTGGAGCATTGTGATGAAAAGGGCATTGATCATTGTGATGAAAATGCATGGAGCCTTGTCATGACAGGTTTCAAGGAGCATACTGACGACATGTGTCAGGGAGCATTGTGATGACAAGTGTACTGAGAATTGTGATGACAAAGGTCAAGAAGCATTGTGATGAGAAGACCATGGATAATTGTGGTGATGAGCGTCATAGGGTGTTGTGATGATAAGAGTTATGGCACTTTGTGATCACAAGGGTTTGGAGCATTATGATGACAGTGGTCATGGATAATTTTGATTTCATTGTGATGACAATAGCCTGAAGCATTATGATGATGGGCATGGTGCATTTTGATGACAGGCTTCATGGAGCATTGAGATGAAAACTGGCATGGAGCATTGTGATTACAAGTGTCTTGGAACACTGTCATGACCAGGGCATGTAGCACTGTGATGAGAAAGCCATGGAACATTCTGATGGCATGCTTCATGGAGCTTTGTGATGACAAGGCCATGGATCATTGTGATGGCAGGGGTCATGGAGCATTGTTATGACAGAGGTAATGGATCATTGTGATGATAAGGGCATTGAGCATTGGTCTGAAATATTTCATGGATTACTGTGATGAGAAGGGCATTGAGCATTGTGATGACAAGTGTCATGGAGCTTTGTGATGACAAGGGCATGGAGCAATGTGATGAGAATGTTCATGGAACATTGTGATGACAATTGCATGGATCATTGTGATGCCAACGGTCATGGAGCTCTGTGATGACAAAGGTCATGGAGCATTTTGATGACAAGGGTGTGGTGCATTGTGATGAGAAAGGCAGGGAGCATTTTGATGACAGGGTCATGCAGCAATTTGATGAAAAATGTAATGGAACATTTTGATGACAGGGGTTATAGAACATTGTGATGCCAGGGGACATGGAGCTTTGGGATGAAAACGGTCATGGAGCATTTTGATGAAGGTGGTTATGGAACATTGTGATGTCAGGGGTCATAGAACATTGTGCTGATAAGGGGATGTAGCATTGTGATGACAGTGTTCATGGAACATTGTGATAACAGGGGTGAGGGAAGATTGTGATGACTAGTGATGGAACATTGTGATATCTCATGTGAGAGAGCATTTGGATGAGATGTGCATGGAGCATTGTGCTTACAAGGTTTATGGAGCATAGCGATGACAAGGTTGTGGATCATTGTGATGAAAAGCGCATGGCACACTGTGATGACAAGGGTCATGGAGCATTGTTCTGACAAAGGCATAGAGCATTGTAATGACAAGGGTCACACATCATTGTGGTGAAAAGTTCATGGAGCATTGTGGTTACAAATGTCACAGAGCCTTGTCATGACGCGGGCATGGACCGTTGTGATGACAAACATTATGAAGCATTGTGATGACTGGAGTCATGGAGCATTGTGATGACAGTGGTAAGGGAGCATTGTGATGACAAGGGCATGGAGCATTGTGATGACAGGGGCATGGAGCATTCTGATGACAGGGGCATGGAGCATTGGTCTGACAAGATTCATAGATTATTGTGATTACATTGGACATGGTGCATTGTGATGACAAGGGCATGGAGCCTTTTGATTTGAAGGCCATGGAACATTCTGATGACATGTGTCATGGAGCTTTGTGATGACAAGGGCATGGAGCATTGTGATTACAGGGGCCTTGGAGCATTGTGATGACAAGCGTCATGGAGCCTTGTGATGACAAGGCCGTGGAACATTGTGATGGCAGGGGTCATGGGGCTTTGTTATGACAGGGATCATGGAGCATTGTGATGTCAAGGGAATGGAGCAATGTGATGACAGGGGCATGGAGCATTGGTTTGACAAGTTTCCTAGACTATTGTGATGATAGTGTACATGGTGCATTTTGATGACAAGGGCATGGAGCATTGTGATGACAAGGGCATGGAATGTTGTGAAGACAGGTGTCAGGGAGCATTGTGATGACATATGTCATGGTCCATTGCGATGACAATGGCATGGAGCATTGTGATGCCAAATGTAATGGAGGATTATGATGACAAATATAATGGAGCATTGTGATGACTAGGGCATGGAGCATTGTGATGAAAAAGGCATGCAGCATTGGTCTAATAAGTTTCATGGATTATTGTGATGAAAGTTGGAATGGCACATTGTGATGACAAGGGCATGGAGCATTGTAGTGACCAGGTCATGCAGTATTGTGAAGAGAGCTGTCAGGGAGCATTGTGATGACATATGTAATGGCCCATTGAGATGATAATGGCATGGAGCATTGTGATGCCAAGTGTCATGGAGGATTCTGATGACAAAATTAATGGAGCATTGTGATGACAAGGGCATGGAGCATTGTGATGACAAACGTCAGGGTGAATTGTGCTGACAAGTGAATGGAGAATTGTGATGACAAGGGTCATGGAGCATTCTGATGACAAGCTTGTGGAGTATTTTGATGACAATGGCATGGAGCATTGTGATGAAAATGGCATTGGGCTTTGTGATGAAAAATGCATGGAGCCTTTTCATAACAGGGTTCAAGGAGCATTCTGATGACAAGTGTCAGGGAGCTTTGTGATGACAAGTGTATTGAGAATTGTGATGACAAAGTTCATGGAGCATTGTGATGAAAAGTGCATGGATTATTGTGATGGCAGGCATCATGGAGTGCTGTGATGACAAGTGTTATGGAACATTGTGATCAAAAGGGTTTGGAGCATTGTGATGACAGAGGTCATGGATCATTTTGATTTCAAGGAGCATGGAGCATTGTGGTGACAAGGGCATGAAGCAATGTGATCCCAAGGTTCATGGAGGACAGTGATGACAATGGGAATGGAGTATTGTGATGACAAGCACATAGAGCATTGCAATGACAAGGTCACGTTGTATTTTGCTGACAAATGCATGGAGCATTGTTATGACAGTTGTCATGGAGCACTGTGAATACAGGGGTCATGGAGCATTGGGATGACAAAGTCATGGATGATTGTGATGACATGAGTCATGGAGCATTGGGCTGAAAATGTTCATGGAGTATTGTGATGACAGGGGTCATGGAGCATTGTGATGAGTAGGGAATGGAGCATTGTGATGAAAAGTGTCCCGGATCATTGTGTTGTCAGGTGTGATGGAGTGTTGTGATGACAGTGGTCATGGAGCATTTTGATGATATTTGTCATGGAACATGGTGATGAGAATTTCATGGAGCATTGGGCTGAAAATGTTCATGGAGTATTGTGATGACAGGTGTCATTGAGGATTGTGATGACAAGGGAATGGAGCATGGTGATGACAAGGTCCTGTAGCATTGTGATGATAAGACCATGGAGACTTCTGATGACAAATCTCATGGAGCATTCTGATGAAAAGGGGCATGGAGCATTGTGATTCCATGGGTCTTGGAGCATTGTGATGACAAGGGCATGGAGCATTGTGAGGAGAAGGCCATGGTGCATTCTGATGACATGTGTCATGGAGCATTGTGATGAAAAGGGCATGAAGTATTGTGATGACAGGGGTCATGGAGCCTTGTGATGACAAGGCCGTGGAACACTGTGATTTCAGGGGTCATGGAGGATTGTTATGAGAGAGGTAATGGAGCATTGTGATGAGAAGTGCATGGAGCATTGTGATGACAAGCTTCAGGAAGCATTGTGCTGATAAGTGCATGGAGAATTGTGATGACAGGGGTCATGGAGCATTCTGATGACAAGCTTGTGGAGTATTTTAATGACAATGGCATGGAGCATTGTGATGAAAACGGCATGGGGCTTTGTGATGAAAAAGACATGGAGCCTTTTCGTGACAGGGTTCAAGGAGCATTCTGACGACAAGTGTCAGGGAGCATTGTGATGACAAGTGTATTGAGAATTGTGATGAAAAATGTCATGGAGCATTGTTATGAAAACGTCATGAAGTATTGTGATGACAGGCATCATGGAGCGTTGTGATGAATGGTTTTATGGAACATTGTGATCAGAATGTTTTGGAGCATTGCGATGACAGAGGTCATGGATCATTGTGATTTCAAGGAGCATGTAGCATTGTGAAGACAAGGGCATGAAGCAATGTGATCCCAAGTTTCATGGAGTAGAGTGATGACAATGGTAATGGAGTATTGTGATGACAAGCGCATAGAGCATTGTAATGCCAAGGTCATGTAGCATTTTGCTGACAAAGGCATGGAGCATGGTGATGACATGTGTCATGGAGCACTGTGATGACAAGCGTCACGAAGCATTGTGAATACAGGGGTCATGGAGCATTGGGATGACAAGGGCATGGATCATTGTGATGACAAGAGTCATGGAGAATTGGGCTGAAAATGTTCATGGAGTATTGTGATGACAGGGGTCATGGAGCATTGCGATGACAGATGTCATTGAGAATTTTGATTTCATTGTCCTGACAATAGCTGGAAGCATTATTATGATTGGCATGATGCATTGTGATGACAGGGTTCATGGAGCATTGAGATGAAAAGGGGCATGGAGCATTGTGATTACAGGGGTCTTGGAGCATTGTGATGACAAGGGAATGGAGCATTTTGATGAGAAGGCCATGGAACTTTCTAATGACATGTGTCATGGAGCTTTGTGATGACAAGGGCATGGAGCATTGTGATGACAAGTGTCATCGAGCCTTCTGATGACAAGGCCGTGGAACATTGTGATGGCAGGGGTCATGGAGCATTATTATGACAGGGGTAATGGAGCATTGTGATGAGAAGGACATGGAGCATTGTGATTACAAGTTTTATGGAGCATTTCGATGACAAATTTGTGGACCGTTGGGATGAAAAGTGCGTGGCACATTGTGATGACATGTGTCATGGAGCATTTTTCTGACAAAGGCATGGAGCATTGTGATGACAAGGGTCACGGAGCATTGTGATGAAAAGTTCATGGAGCATTGTGGTTACAATGGTAACAGAGCCTTGTGATGACGCGGGTATAGATCATTGTGATGAAAAATGTTATGAAGAATTGTGATGACTGGAGTCACGGAACAATGTGATGACAGGGGTCATGGAGCATTGTGATGAAAAGGGCATGGAGCATTGTGCTGAGAAAGGCATAGAGCATTGTGATGACAAGGGTCAAAGAGCATTGTGATGAATTGTTCATGGAGCATTGTGGTTAAAAAGGTCACAAATACTGTTGATGATGAGGGCATGGACCATTGTGATGACAAAGGTCATGGAGCATTGTGATGACTGTAGTCACGGAGCATTGTGATGACTGGAGTCAAGGAGCATTTGATGACTGGTGTCATGGAACATTGTGATAACAAGGGCTTGGAGCATTGTGATGACAAGGGCATGGAGCATTGTTCTAATATGTTTCATGTATTATTGCGATGACAGTTGGAATGGCGCATTGTGATGACTAGGGCATTCAGCATTGTGATGACCAGGTCTTGCAATATTGTGAAGATAGTTGTCAGGGAGCATTGTGATGACATATGTAATGGCCCATTGTGATGACAATGGCATGGAGCATTGTGATGCCAAGTGTCATGGAGAATTCTCATGACAAATGTAATGCAGCATTGTGAAGAGAAGGGTCAGGGAACACTGTGCTGACAAGTGCATGGAGAATTGTGATAACAAGGGTCATGGAGCATTCTGATGACAAGCTTGTCGAGTATTTTGATGACAATGGCATGGAGCATTGTGATGAAAATGGCATGGGGCTTTGTGATAAAAAGTCATGCAGCCTTTCGTGACAGGTTTCAAAGAGCATGCTGACCACAAGTGTCAGGGAGCATTGTGATGACAAGTGTATTGAGAATTGTGATGACAAAGGTCATGGAGCATTGTGATGAAAAGGGCATGGAGTACTGTTGTGACAGGCATCATGGAGCGCTGTGATGACAAGTGTTATGGAACATTGTGATCACAAGGGATTGGAGCATTGTGATGACAGAAGTCATGGATCATTTTGATTTCAAAGAGCATGGAGCATTGTGATGACAAGGGCATGAAGCAATGTGATCCCAAGGTTCATGGAGGATTGTGATGACAATGGTAATGGAGTATTGTGATGACAAGAGCCTAGAGCATTGTAATGACAAGGTCATGTAGCATTTTGCTGAGAAAGGCATGGGGCATTGTGATGACAGGTGTCATGCAGTACTGTGATGACAAGCGTCACGGAACATTGTGAATACAGGGGTCATGGAGCATTGGGATGACAAGGGCATGGATGATTTTGATGACAAGGGTCATGGAGGATTGGGCTGAAAATGTTCATGGAGTATTTTGATGACAGTGGTCATGGAGCATTGTGCTGATAAGGGGATGTATCATTGTGATGACAGGGGTCATGGAACATTGTGATAACAGGGTTAAGGGAGAATTGTGATGACTAGTGATGGAACATTGTGATATCTCATGTGAGAGAGCATTTGGATGAGAAGTGCATGGAGAATTGTGATTACAAGCTTTATGGAGCATAGCAATGACAAGGTTGTGTATCATTGTGATGGAATGCGCATGGCCCAATGTGATGACAAGGGTCATGGAGCATTGTTCTGACAAAGGCCTGGAGCATTGTGATGACAAGTGTCACGGAGCATTGTGATGAAAAGTTCATGGACCATTGTGGTTACAAAGGTCACAGAGCCTTGTGATGACACGGGAATAGACCGTTGTGATGACAAACGTTATGAAGCACTGTGATGACTGGATTCACGGAGCATTGTGATGACAGGGGTCATGGAGCATTGTGATGAATAGGGAATGGAGCATTTTGATGAAAGGGGCATGGAGATTTGGTCTGACAAGTTTCATAGATTATTGTGATGATAGTGGGCATGTAGCATTGTGAATGATAAGGACATGGAGCATTGTGATGACAAGGGCATGGAGTATTGTGAAGACGTGTCAGGGAGCATTGTGATGACATATGTCATGGTCCATTGTGATGACAATGGCATGGAGCATTGGTCTAATAAGTTTCATGGATTATTGTGATGACAGTTGAAATGGCGCATTGTGATGACAAGGTCATGGAGCATTTTGATGACCAGGTCATGCAGTATTGTGAAGAGAGGAGTCAAGGAGCATTGTGATGACATATGTAATGGCCCATTGTGATGACAATGGCATGGAACACTGTGATGCCAAGTGTCATGGAGGATTCTGAGGACAAAGGTAATGGAGCATTGTGATGACAATGGCTTGGAGCATTGTGATGACAAGGGTCAGGGAGCATTGTGCTGACAAGTGCATGGAGAATTGTGATGACAAGGGTCATGTAGCATTCTGATGACAATCTTTTGGAGTGTTTTGATGTCAACGGCATGGTGCATTTTGATGAAAATGGCATGGGGCTTTGTGATGAAAAAAGCATGGAGCCTTTTCGTGACAGGGTTCAAGGAGCATTCTGACGACAAGTGTCAGGGGGCATTTCGATGACAAGTGTATTGAGAATTGTGATGACAAAGGTCATGGAGCATTGTGATGAAAATGGCATGGAGTATTGTGATGACAGTCATCATGGAGCATTGTGATGACAAGTGTTATGGAACACTGGAATCACAAGTGTTTGGAGCATTGCGATGACAGAGGTCATGGATCATTTTGATTTCAAGGAGCATGGTGCATTGTGATGACAAGGGCATGAAGCAATGTGATCACAAGTTTCATGGAGTATTGTGATGAAAATGGTAATGGAGTATTGTGATGACAAGCGCATAGAGCATTTTAATGAAAAGGTCATGTGGCATTTTGCTGACAAAGGCATGGAGCATTGTGATGACAGGTGTCATGGAGCAGTGTGATGACAAGCGTCATGGAGCATTGTGAATACAGGGGTCATGGAGCATTGGGATGGCAAGGGCATGGATCATTGTGATGACAAGAGTCATGGAGCATTGGGCTGAAAATGTTCATGGAGTATTGTGATGACAGGGGTCATGGTGCATTGTGATGACTAGGGAATGGAGCATTGTGATGACAAGAGTCCCGGATCATTGTGTTGTCAGGTGTCATGGAGTGTTGTGATGACAGTGGTCATGGATCATTGTGATGATACTGGTCATGGAGCATTGTGATGAGAAGGTCATGGAGCACTGGCCTGAAAATGTTCATGGAGTATTGTGATGAGAGTGGTCATGGAGCATTTTGATGACAAGGGAATGAAGCATGGTGATGACAATGTCCTGGAGCATTTTGATGTGATGACCATGGAGACTTGTTGTGACAAGTCTCATGGAGCATTCTGAAGAAAAAGGGCATGGAGCATTGTGATTACAGGGGTCTTGGACCATTGTGTTGATAAGGGTCATGGAGCCTTGTCATGACAAGGCCGTGGAACATTGTGATGGAAGTGGTCATGGAGCCTTGTTATGACAGAGGTAATGGAGCATTGTGATGATAAGGGCAAGGAGCATTGTGATGACCAGGTCATGGAGTATTGTGAAAAGTGGTGTCTGGGAGCACTGTGATGACATATGTATTGGCCCTTTGTGATGACAATGGCATGGAGCATTGTGATGCCAAGTGTCATGGAGGATTCTGATGACAAAGGTAATGGAGCATTGTGATGACAATGGCTTGGAGCATAGTGATGACAAGGGTCAGGAAGCATTGTGCTGACAAGTGCATGGAGAATTGTGATGACAAGGGTCATGGAGCATTCTGATGACAAGCTTGTGTAGTATTTTGATGACAATGGCATGGAGCATTGTGATGAAAACGGCATGGGGCTTTGTGATGAAATAGGCATGGAGCCTTGTCATGACAGGGTAAAAGGAGCATACAGACAACAAGTGTCAGGGAGCATTTTGATGACAAGTGTATTGAGCATTGTGATGATGAAGGTCATGGAGCATTTTGATGAGAAACCATGGATAATTGTGATGACGAGCGTCATGGGGCATTGTGATGACAAGTGTTATGGAATATTGTGATCACAAGGGTTTGGAGCATTGTTATGACAGAGTTCATGGAGCATTTTGATTTCATTGTTATGACAATAGCAGGAAGCATTATGATGATGGGCATGGTGCATTGTGATGACAAGGTTCATGGATCATTGAGATGAAAAGGGGCATAGAACTTTGTGATTACAGTGTTCTTGGAGCCTTGTGATGAGAAGGGTCATGGAGGCTTGTGATGACAAGGCCATGGAACATCAAGATGGCAGGGGTCATGGAGCATTCTTATGACAGTGTTAATGGAGCTTTGTGATGGCAAGGGCATGGAGCATTGTGATGAGAAGGTCATGGAGCATTCTGATGACATGTGTCATGTAGCTATGTGAAGACAAGGGCATGGAGCAATGTGATGAGAGCGTTCATGGAGCATTGTGATGACAATGACATGGAAGATTGTGATGCCAAGGGTCATGGATCTTTGTGATGACAAAAGTCATGGAGCATTTTGATGGCAAGGGCGTTGTGCATTGTGATGAGAAGGGCAGGGAGCATTGTGATGACAGGGTCATGGAGCAATTTGATGAAAAGTGTCATGGAACATTTTGATGACAGGTGTTATGGAACATTGTGATGTCATGTGTCATCGAACATTGTGATGATATGTGCATGTAGCATTGTGATGACAAGAGTCATGGTACATTGTGATGACAGGGGTGAGGGAGTATTGTGACAAATAGTGATGTAGCATTGTGATATTAGTGTTGAGAGAGCATTTTGATGAGAAATGAATGGAGCATTGTGATGACAAATTTTATGGAGCAATGTGTTGACAAGATTGTTGAGCACTGTGATGATAAGCGCATGATGCATTGTGATGACATGTGTCACGGAGCATTGTGCTGACAAGTGCATGGAGCATTGTGATGACAAAGGTCATGGAGCACTGTGCTGAGAAAGGCATAGAGCATTGTGATGACAAGGGTCAAAGAGCATTGTGATGAATAGTTCATGGAGCATTGTGGTTAAAAAGGTCACAGAGACTGTTGATGACGAGGGCTTGGACCATTGTGATGACCTTAGGTCATGAAGCACTGTGATGACTGGAGTCACGGAGCATTGTGATGACAGGGGTCATGGAGCATTGTGATAAAAAGGACATGGAACATTGTGATGACAAGGGCATGGAGCATGGTGATGACGAAGTCATGCAGTATGGTGAACACAGGTGTCAGGGAGCATTGTGATAACATATGTAATGGCCCATTGTGATGACGTTGGCTTGGAGCATTGTGATGCCAAGTGTCATGGAGGATTCTGATGACAAAGGTTATGGAGCATTGTGATGACAATGGCTTGGAGCATTGCGATGACAAGGGTCAAGGTGCATTGTGCTGACAAGTGCATGGAGAATTGTGATGACAAGGGTCGAGGAACACTCTGATGACAAGCTTTTGGAGTATTTTGATGACAATTGCATGGAGCATTGTGATGAAAATGGCATGGAGCATTGTGATGAAAAATGCATGGAGCCTTTTCGTGACAGGGTTCAAGGAGCATTCTGATGACAAGTGTCAGGGAGCATTGTGATGACAAATGTATTGAGAATTGTGATGACAATAGTCATGGAGCATTGTGATGAGAAGGCCATGGATAATTGTGATGATGATCGTCATGGGGTGTTGTGATGATAAGTGTTATGGAACATTGTGATCACAAGGTTTTGGACCATTATGATGACAGAGGTCATGGAGAATTTTGATTTCATTGTGATGACCATAGTATGAAGCATTATGATGATGGGCATGGTGCATTGTGATGACAGGGTTCATGGAGCATTGAGATGAAAGGAGGCATGGAGCATTGTGATTACAGGGATCTTGGAGCATTGTGATGACAAGGGTCATGGAGCCTTTTGATGACAAGGCCTTGGAACATTGTGATGGCAGTGGTCATGGATAATTGTTATGACAGAAGTAATAGAGCATTTTCATGAGAAGGGCATTGAGCATTGGTCTGAAATATTTCGTGGATTATTGTGATGAGAGTGGGCATGGAGCACTGTGATGACAAGGGCACGGAAGACTGTGATACATGGGTCATGGAGGATTGTAATGACAGGGGCATAGAGCATTGTGATGAGAACGCATCGAGCATTGTGATGACATGTGTCATGGAGCTTTGTGATGACAAGGGCATGGAGCAATGTGATGAGAGGGTTCATGGAGCATTGTGATGACAATGACATGGAGCATTGTGATGCCAAGTGTCATGGTGCATTGTGATGAGAAGTGCAGGGAGCAGTTTGATGACCGGGTAACGCAGCAATTTGATAAAAAGTGTAACGGAACATTTTGATGGCATGGGTTATAGAACATTGTGATGTAAGGGGCCTTGGAGCTTTGTGATGACAAGTGTCATGGTGCATTGTGATGACTAGGGAATGGAGCTATGTGATGACAAGAGTCCTGGATCATTGTGTTGTCAGGTGTCATGGAGTGTTGTGATGACAGTGGTCATGGAGCATTGTGATGATATTGGCCATGGAGCATTGGAATGAGTAGGTCGTGGAGCATTGGGCTGAAAATGGTCATGGATTACTGTGAGGACAGGGTTCATGGAGCATTGTGATGACAAGGGAATGGAGCATGGTGATGACAATGTCCTGTAGCATTGTGATGAGAAGACCATGGACACTTGTAATGACAACTCTCATGGAGCATTCTGATGAAAAGGGGCATGGAGCATTGTGATTACAGGGGTCTTGGAACATTGTGATGACAAGGGCATGGAGCACTGTGAGGAGAAGACCAAGGAGCATTCTGATGGCATGCGTCATTGAGCTTTGTGATGACAAGGACATGGAGCATTGTGATTACATGGGTCTTGGATCATTGTGATGAAAATGGCATGGATCATTGTGATGAAAAATGCATGGAGACTTGTCATGACAGGGTTCAAGGAGCATACAGACAACAAGTGTCAGGGAGCATTTTGATGACAAGTGTATTGAGCATTGTGATGACGAAGGTCATGGAGCATTGTGATGAGAAGACCATGGATAATTTTGATGACGAGCGTCATGGGGCATTGATATGACAAGGGTTATGGAATATTGTGATCACAAGGGTTTGGAGCATTGTTATGACTGAGGTCATGGAGCATTTTGATTTCATTGTGATGGCAATAGCATGAAGCATTATGATGATGGGCATGGTGCATTGTGATGACAGGGTTCATGGATCATTGAGATGAAAAGTGGCATAGAGCATTGTGATTACAGTGTTCTTGGAGCATTGTGATGAGAAGGTCATGGAGCCTTGTGATGACAAGGCCATGGAACATCGTGATGGCAGGGGTCATGGAGCATTGTTATGACAGGGGTAATGGAGCATTGTGATGGCAAGGGCATGGAGCATTGTGATGAGAAGGCCATGAAGCATTCTGATGACATGTGTCATGGAGCTATGTGAAGACAAGGGCATGGAGCAATGTGATGAGAGCGTTCATGGAGCATTGTGATGACAATGACATGGAGCATTGTGACGCCAAGTGTCATGGATCTTTGTGATGACAAAGGTTATGGAGCAATTTGATGGCAAGGGCGTTGTGCATTGGAATGAGAATGGCAGGGAGCATTGTGATGACAGGGTCATGGACCAATTTGATGAAAAGTGTCATGGAACATTTTGATGACGGGGTTATGGAACATTGAGATGTCATGGGTCATCGAACATTGTTATGATAAGTGCATGTAGCATTATTATGACAGGAGTCATGGATCACTGTGATGACAGGGCTGAGGGGGTATTGTGACAAATAGTGATGTAGCATTGTGATATCAGTGGTGAGAGAGCATTTTGATCAGAAGTGCATGGAGCATTGTGATGACAAATTTTATGGAGCATTGTGATGACAAGATTGTGGAGCACTGTGATGACAAGCGCATGGTTCATTGTGATGACATGTGTCATGGAGCACTGTGCTGACAAGCGCATTGAGCATTGTGATGACAAGGGTCAAAGAGCATTGTGATGAAAAGTTCATGGAGCATTGTGGTTAAAAAGGTCACAAAGACTGTTCATGACGAGGGCATGGAGCATTGTGAAGAAAAAGGTCATGAAGCATTGTGATGACTGGAGTCACGGAGCATTGTGATGACAGGGGTCATGGAGCATTGTGATAACAAGGACATGGAGCATTGTGATGACAAGGGCATGGAACATTGGTCTAGTAAGTTTCATGGATTATTGTGATGACAGTTGGAATGGTGCACTGTGATGACAAGGGCATAGAGCATTGTGATGAACAGGTCATGCAGTACTGTGAAGACAGGTGTCAGGGAGCAATTTGATGACATATGTAATGGCCCATTGTGATAACAAGGGCATGGAGCATTGTGATGACAAGGCATGGAACATTGGTCTAATAAGTTTCATGGATTATTGTGATGACAGTTGTAATGGCGCATTGTGATGACAAGGGCATGGAGCATTGTGATGACCAGGTCATGCAGTATTGTGAAGACAGGTGTGAGGGAGCATTGTGATGATATATGTAATGGCCCATTGTGATGACAATGGCATGGAGCATTGTGATGCCAAGTGTCATGGAGGATTCTGATGACAAAGGTAATGGAGCATTTTGATGACAATGGCTTGGAGCATTGTGATGACAAGGGTCAGGGAGCATTGTGCTGACAAGTGCATGGAGAATTGTGATGACAAGGGTCATGGAACATTCTGATGACATGCTTGTGGAGTATTTTGATGACAATGGCATGGAGCATTGTGAAGAAAACGGCATGGGGCATTGTGATGAAAAAGGCATGGAGCCTTTTCGTGACAGTTTTCAAGGAGCATTCTGACGACAAGTTTCAGGAAGCACTGTAATGACAAGTGTATTTGGAATTGTGATGACAATGGTCATGGAGCATTGTGATGAAAAGGGCATGGAATATTTTGATGACAGGCATCATGGAGCGTTGTGATGACAAGTGTTATGGAACATTGTGCTCACAAGACTTTGGAGAATTGTGATGACAGAGGTAATGGATTATTTTGATTTCAAGGAGCATGGAGCATTGTGATGAAAAGGGCATGAAGCAATGTGATCCCAAGGTTCATGGAGGATTGTGATGACAATGGCAATGGAGTACTGTGATGACAGGCGCATAGAGCTTTGTAATGACAAGGTCATGTAGCATTTGCTGACAAAGGCATGGAGCATTGTGACGACAGGTGTCATGGAGCACTGTGTTGACAAGCGTCAAGAATCATCGTGAATACAGTGGTCATGGAGCATTGGGATGACAACGGCATGGTTCAATGTGATGACAAGGGTCATGGAGCATTGGGCTGAAAATGTTCATGGAGTATTGTGATGATAGGGGTCATGGAGCATTGTGATGACTAGGGAATGGAGCATTGTGATGACAAGAGTTCCAGATCATTGTGTTGTCAGGTGTCATGGTGTGTTGTGGTGACTGTGGTCATGGAGCATTGTGATGATACTGGCCATGGAGCATTGTGATGAGAAGGTCGTGGAGCATTGTGATTACAGGTGTCTTGGTGTATTGTAATGAAAAGGGCATGTATCATTGTGATTAAAGAGGCATGGAGCCTTGTTATGACAGGGTTCAAGAAGCGTACTGACGACAAGTGTCAGGGAGCATTGTGATGACAAGTGTATTGAGCATTGTGATGACAATGGTCATGGAGCATTGTGATGAAAAGACCATGGATAATTGTGATCATGAGTGTCATGGGGTGTTGTGATGATAATCTTATGGAACATTGTGATCACAAGGGTTTGGAGCATTATGATGACAGAGGTCATGGAGAATTTTGATTTCATTGTGATGACAATAGCCTGAAACATTATGATGATGGGCATGGTGCATTGTGATGACAGGGTTCCTGGAGCATTGAGATGAAAAGGGGAATGGAGCATTGTGCTTACCGGGGTCTTGGAGCATTTTGATGACAAGGGCATGGAGCATTGTGATGAGAAGGCCATGGAACATTCTGATGACATGCGTCATGGAGCACTGTGATGACAAGGGCATGGAGCATTGTGATTAAAGTGGTCTTGCAGCATTGTGATGACAAGGGACATGGAGCCTTGTGATGACATGCCATTGAACACTCTGATGGCAGGGGTCATTGAGCATTGTTATGACAGAAGTAATGGAGCATTGTGATGCGAATGGCATTGAGCTTTGGTCTAAAATGTTTCATGGTTTATTGTGATGCGAGTGGGCATGGAGCACTGGGAAGACAATGGCACGGAACACTGTGATACATGGTTCATGGAGGATTGTAATATCAAGGGCATGGAGCATTGTGATAAGAAGGGCATCGAGCATAGTGATGACAAGTGTCATGGAGGTTTGTGATGACAAGGACATGGAGCAATGTGATGAGAAGCTTCATGGTGCATTGTGATGACAATGACATGGAGCATTGTGATGCCAAGGGTCATGGATCTTTGTGATGACAAAGGTCATGGAGCATTTTAATGACAAGTGCATTGTGCATTGTGATGAGAAAGGTACGGAGCACTGTGATGACAGGATCATGGAGCAATTTGATGAAAAGGGTCATGGAACATTTTGATGACAGATGTTATGGAACATTGTGATGCCAGGGGTCATCGAACATTGTGATGATAAGTGCATGTAGCAATGTGATGACAGGAGTCATGGAACATTGTGATGACAGGGGTGAGGGAGTATTGTGACAAATAGTGATGTACCATTGTGATATCAGTGGTGAGAGAGCATTTTGATGAGAAGTGCATGGAGTATTGTGATGACAACGGTCAAAGAGCATTTTGATGAAAAGTTCATGTAGCATTGTGGTTAAAAAGGTCACAGAGACTGTTGATGATGAGGGCATGGACCACTGTGATGACAAAGTTCATGAAGCATTGTGATAACAATGGCATGGAGCACTGGGATGACAAGGGCATGGAACATTAGTCTAATAAGTTCCATGGATTGTTGCGATGACAGTTCGAATGGCACACTGTGATGACAAGGCCATGGAGCATTGTGATGACCAGGTCATGCAGTATTGTGAAGAGAGGTGTCAGGGAGCATTGTGATGATATATGTAATGGCCCATTGTGATGACAATGGCATGGAGCATTGCGATGCCAAGTGTCATGGAGGATTCTGATGACAAAGGTTATGGAACACTGTGATGACAATGGCTTGGAGCATTGTGATGACATGGGACAGGGAGCATTGTGCTGACAATTGCATGGAGAATTGTGATGACAAGGGCCATGGAGCATTCTGATGACATGGGTCATGGAGCTTTTTGATGACAAGGGCATGGAGCATTGTGATTACAGGGATCTTGGAGCACTGTGATGAAAAGGGCGTGGGTTATTGTGATGAAAAAGGCATGGAGCCTTGTCATGACTGGGTTCAAGGAGTATACTGACGACAAGTGTCAGGGAGCATTGTGAGGACAACTGTATTGAGCATTGTGATGACGAAGTTCATGGAGCATTGTGATGAGAAGACCATGGATAATTGTGATGAGGAGCGTCATGGGGTGTTGTGATGATAAGTGTTACGGAACATTGTGATCACAAGGGTTTGGAGCATTATGATGACAGATGTCATGGAGAATATTGATTTCATTGTGATGACAATAGCCTGAAGCATTATGATGATGGGCATGGTGCATTGTGATGACAGGGTTCATGGAGCATTGAGATGAAAAGGGGCAAGGAGCATTGTGTTTACAGGGGTCTTGGAGCATTGTGATGACTAGGGCATGGAGCATTGTGATGAGAAGGCCATGGAACATTCTGATGACATGCATCATGGAGCTTTGTGATGACAAGTCATGGAGCATTTTGATGACAAGGGCATGGTGCATTGTGATGAGAAGGGCAGGGAGCATTTTGATGACCGTGCCATGCAGCAATTTGATGAAAAGTGTAATGGAATATTTTGATGGCAGGGTTTATAGAATATTGTGATGTCAGGGGTCTTGGAGCTTTCGGATGAAATGGGTCATGGAGCATTTTGATGACAGGTGTCATGGAGCACTGTGATGACAAGCGTCATGGAGCATTGTGAATACAGGTTTTATGGAGCATTGGGATGTCAAGGGCATGGATCACTGTGATGACAATTGTCATGGAGCATTGTGATGACTAGGGAATGGAGCATTGTGATGACAACAGTCCCGGATCATTGTGTTGTCAGGTGTCATGGAGTGTTGTGATGACATTGGTCATGGAGAATTGTGATGATATTGGTCATGGAGCATAGCGATGACAAGGGAATGGAGCATGTTGATGACAAAGTCCTGGAGCATTGTGATGAGAAGACCATGGAGACTTTTGATGAGAAGTCTCATGGAGCATTCTGTTGAAAAGGGGCATGGATCATTGTGATTACAGGGGTCTTGGAGCATTGTGATGAGAAGGGCATGGATCATGGTGATGAGAAGGCCATGGAGCATTCTGATGACATGCGTCCTGGAGCTTTGTGATGACAAGCGCATGGAGCATTGTGATTACAGGGGTCTTGGAGCATTGTTATGAAACGGGCATGGAACATTGTGATGAAAAAGGCATGCAGCCTTGTCATGACAGGGTTCAGGAGCATACTGACGACAAGTGTCAGGGATCATTGTGATGAAAAGTGTATTGAGCATTGTGATGACAAAGATCATGGAATATTGTGATGAGAAGACCATGGATAATTGTGATGACGAGCGTCATGGGGCATTGTGATGACAAGGGTCATGAGGCCTTATGATGACAAGGCCGTGGAACATTGTGATGGCAGGGGTCATGGATCATGGTTATGACAGGTGTAATGGAGCATTTTGATGAGAGGGGCATGGAGCATTGGTCAGAAATATTTCATGGATTATTTTAATGAGAGTGGCATGGTGCATTTTGATGACAAGGACATGGAACACTGTGATACATCGGTCATGGGTCATGGAGCTTTGTGAGGACAAGTCATGGAGCATTGTAATGACAAGGTCATGTAGCATTTTGCTGACAAAGGCATGGAGCATTGTGATGACAGGTGTCATGGAGCACTGTGATGACAAGCGTCATGGAGAATCCTGATGACAAAGGTAATGGAGCATTGTGATGACAATGGCTTGGAGCATTGTGATTACAAGGGTCAGGGAGCATTGTGCTGGCAAGTGCATGGAGAATTGGTTTGACAAGGGTCATGGAGCATTTTGCTGACAGGGGTTGTGGAACATTGTGATGTCAGGGGTCATGGAACATTGTGCAGATAAGTGGATGTAGCACTGTGATGACAGGGTCATGGAACATTGTGATTACAGGGGTGAGGGAGTATTGTGGTGACTAGTGATGGAACATTGTGATATCTCTGGTGACAGAACATTTTGATGAGAAGTGCATGGACCATTGTGATTACAAAGTTTATGGAGCATTGCCATGATAATTTTGTGGACCGTTGTGATGAAATGTGCGTGGCACATTGTGATGACAATGGTCATGGAGCATTGTTCTGACAAAGACATGGAGCATTGTGATGACAAGGGTCACAGAGAATAGTGATGAAAAGTTCATGGAGCATTGTGGTTACAAATGTCACAGAGCCTTGTGATGACGCGGGCATGGACCGTTTTGATGACAAACGTTATGAAGCATTGTGATGACTGCAGTCACGGAGCACTGTGATGACAGGGGTCATGGAGCATTGTAATGACAAGGGCATGGAGCATTGTTTTCACAGGAGAATGGAGCATTCGTCTAACAATTTCATAGATTATTGTGATGACAGTGGGCATGGTGCATTGTGATGACAAGGGCATGGAACACTGTGATGAGAAGGTCATGGAGTATTGTGAAGACAGGTGTCAGGGAGCATTGTGATGACATATGTCATGGTCCATTGCAATGACAATGGCATGGAGCATTGTGATACCGAATGTAATGGAGGATTGTGATGACAAATATAATGGAGCATTGTGATGACTAGGGCTTGGAGCATTATGATGACAAGGGTCATTGAAAATTTTCATGACAAGGTCATGAAGCATTGTGATGACAATGTCCTGGAGCATTGTGATGACAAAACTATGGAGCCTTGTGATGACAAGTCTCATGGATCATACTGATGAAAAGGGGCATGGAGAATTGTGATTACAGGGGTCTTGGAGCATTGTGATGACAAGGGTCACAGAGAATTGTGAAGAAATATTCATGGAGCATTGTGGTTACAAAGGTCAAAGAGCCTTGTGATGACGCGGGCATGGACCACTGTGATGACCAAGGTTATGAAGCATTTTGATGACTGGAGTCACGGAGCATTGTGATGAGAGTGTTCATGGAGCATTGTGATGACATGTGTCATGGAGCATTGTGCTGACAAGTGCATGGAGCATTGTGATGACAGGGGTCATGGAGCATTGTGATAATAAGGGAATGGAGAATTGTGATGACAAGGGCATGGAATATTGGTCTAATAAGTTTCATGGATTATTGCGATGACAGTTGGAATGGCGCATTGTGATGACAGTGGCACGGAGCATTGTGATGACCAGGTCATGCAGTATTGTGAAGACAGTTGTCAGGGAGCATTGTGATGACATATGCAATGGCCTACTGTGATGACAATGGCATGGAGCATTTTGATGCCAAGTGTCATGGAGGATTCTGATGAAAAAGGTAATGGAGAGTTGTGATGACAATGGCTTGGAGCATTGTGATGACAAGGGTCAGGGAGCATTGTGCTGACAAGTGCATGGAGAATTGTGATGACAAGGGTCATGGAGCATTCTGATGACAAGCTTCTGGAGTATTTTGATGACAATGGCATGGAGCATTGTGATGAAAACGGCATGGGGTATTGTGATGAAAATGGCATTGAGCCTTTTTGTGACAGGGTTCAAGGAGCATTCTGATGACAAATGACAGGGAGCATTGTGATGACATGTGTATTGAGCATTTTGATGACAAAGGTCATGGAGCATTGTGATGAAAAAGGCATGGAATACTGTGATGACAGGCATCATAGAGCGTTGTGATGACAAGTGTTATGGAACATTGTGATCACAAGGGTTTGGAGCATTGTGATGGCAGAGGTCATGGATCATTTTGATTTCAAGGAGCATGGAGCATTGTGATGACAAGGGCATGAGGCAATGTGATCCCAAGATTCATGGAGGATGGTGATGACAATGGAAATGGAGTATTGTGATGACAAGTGCATAGAGCATTGTAATGTCAAGGTCATGTAGCATTTTGCTGACAAAGGCATGGAGCATTGTGATGACATGAGTCATGGAGCACTGTGATAACAGGCGTCAGGGAGCATTGTGAATACAGGGGTCATGGAGCATTGGGATGAAAAGGGCATGGATCATTGTGATGACAAGGGTCATGGAGCACTGGTCTGAAAATGTTCATGGAGTTTTGTGATGACAGGGGTCATGGAGCATTGTGATGACAAGAGTCCCGGATCATTGTGTTGTCAGGAGTAATGGAGTGTTGTGATGACAGTGGTCATGGAGCATTGTGATGATATTGGCCATGGAGCACTGTGATGTGTAGGTCGTGGAGCATTGGGCTGAATATGTTCATGGATTATTGTGATGATACGGGTCATGGAGCATTGTGATGACAAGGGAATGGAGCATGGTGATGACAAGGTCCTGGAGCATTGTGATGAGAAGACCATGGAGACTTGTGATGACAAGTCTCATGGAGTATTCTGATGAAAAGGGGCATGGAGCATTGTGATTACAGGGGTCTTGGAGCACTGTGATGACTAGGGAATGGAGCATTGTGATGAGAATGCCATGGAGCATTCAGATGACATGTGTCATGGAGTTTTGTGATGACAAGGTCATGGAGCATTGTGATTACAGGGATCTTGGAGCATTGTTATGAAAACGGCACGGATCATTGTTATGAAACAGGTATGGAGCCTTGTCATGACAGGCTTCAAGGAGCATACTGACGACTAGTGTCAGGGAGCATTGTGATGACAAGTGTATTGAGCATTGTGATGACAAAGATCATGGAGCATTGTGATAAGAAGACCATGGTTAATTGTTATGATGAGCGTCATGGGGTGTTGTGATGATAAGTGTTATGGAACATTGTGATCACAAGGGTTTGGAGCATTATGATGACAGAGGTCATGGAGATTACTGATTTCATTGTGATGACAATAGCCTGAAGCATTATGATGATGGGCATGGTGCATTGTGATGACAGGGTTCATGGAGCATTGAGATGAAAAGTGTCATGGAGCACTGTGATTACAGTGGTCTTGGAGCATTCTGATGACAAGGGCATGGAGCATTGTGATGAGAAGGCCATGGAACATTCTGATGACATGCATCATTGAGCTTTGTGATGAAAAGGGCATGGAGCATTGTGATTACAAGGGTCTTCAGCATTGTGATAACAAGTCTCATGGAACCTTGTGATGACTATGCCGTGGAACATTGTGATGGCAGGGGTCATGGTGTATTGTTATGACAGAGGTAATGGAGCATTGTGATGAGAATGGCATGGAACATTGGTCTTAAATGTTTCATGGATTATTGAGATGAGAGTGGGCATGGAGCATTGTGACGACAAGGGTATGGAACACTATGATGCATGAGTCATGCAGGATTGTAATGACAAGGGCATGGAGCATTGGGATGACAAATGTCATGAAGCATTGTGATGACTGGAGTCACGGAGCATTGTGATGAAAAGGGTCACGGTTCATTGTGATGAAAAGTTCATTGAGAATTGTGGTTATAAAGGTCACAGAGACTTGGGATAACGTGGGCATGGACCATTGTGATGACAAACGTTATGAAGCATTGTGATGACAGGGGTCATCGATAAAGGTGATGACTAGGGAATGGAGCATAGTGTTGACAAGAGTCCCGGATCATTGTGTTGTCAGGTGTCATGGAGTGTTGTGATGACTGTTGTCATGGTGCATTGTGAGGACAGTGGACATGCAGCATTGTGATGAGAAGGTCATGGAGCATTTTGCTGATAATATTCATGGAGTATTGTGATGACAGTTGTCATGGTGCATTGTGATGATATTGGTCATGGAGCATTGTGATGAGAATGTCATGGAGCATTGTGCTGATAATATTCATTGAGTATTGTGATGACAAGTGTCATGGAGCTTGGTGATGACAAGGTCCTGTAGCATTGTGATGAGAAGACCATGGAGGCTTGTGATGACAAGTTTCATGGAGCATTCTAATGAAAAGGGGCATGGATCATTGTGATTACAGTGGTCTTGGAGCATTGTGATGACAAAGGCAAGGAGCATTGTCATGAGACGGCCATGCAGCATTCTGATGACATGCATCATGGAGCTTTGTGATGACAAGGGCATGGAGCATTGTGATTACAGGGGTCTTGGAGCATTGTGATGAAAAGGGCTTGGATCATTGTGATGAAAAAGGCATGGAGCCTTGTCATGACAGGGTTCAAGGAGCATACTGACGACAAGTGTCAGGGAGCTGTGATGACAAGTGTATTGAGCATTGTGATGACAAATGTCATGGAGCATTGTGATGAGAAGACCATGGATAATTGTGATGATGAGTGTCATGGTGTGTTGTGATGATAAGTGTTATGGAACATTGTGATCAAAAGGTTTTGGAGCATTATGATGACAGAGGTCATGGAGATTACTGATTTCATTGTGATGACAATAGCCTGAAGCATTATGATGATGGGCATGGTGCATTGTGATGACAGGGTTCATGGAGCATTGAGATGAAAAGGGTCATGGAGCACTGTGATTACAGTGGTTTTGGAGCATTGTGATGACAAGGGCATGGAGCATTGTGATGAGAATGCCATGGAACATTCTGATGACATGCGTCATGGAGCTTTGTGATGACAAGGGCATGGAGCATTGTGATTGCAGGGGTCTTGGAGCATTGTGATGACAAGGGTCATGGAGCCTTGTGATGACAAGGCCGTGGATCATTGTTATGGCAGGGTTCATGGAGCATTGTTATGACAGAGGTAATGGAGCATTGTGATGAGAAGGGCATTGAGCACTGGTCTGAAATGTTTCATGAATTATTGTGATGAGAGAGGGCATGGAGCATTGTGATGAGAAATGTTATGAAGCATTGTGATGACTGGAGTCACGGAGCATTGTGATGACAGGGGTCATGGAGCATTGTGATGACAAGGGCATGGAGCATTGTGGTGACAGGGGCATGGAGCATTGGTCTGACATGTTTCATAGAGTATTGTGATGACATTGGACATGGTGCATTGTGATGACAAGGGCATGGATCATTGTGATGAGAAGGTCATGGAGTATTGTGAAGACAGGTGTCAGTGAGCATTGTGATGACATATGTCATGGTCCATTGCAATGACAATGGCAGGGAGCATTGTGATGCCAAATGTAATGGAGGATTTTGATGACAAATATAATGGAGCATTGTGATGACTAGGGCTTGGAGCATTATGATGACAAGGCCCATTGAGAATGTTCAGAACAATGTCGTGAAGAATTGTGATGACAAGGTCCTGGATCATTGTGATGAGAAATCCATAGAGACTTTTGATGATAAATCTCATGGAGCATACTGATGAAAAGGGGCATGGACCATTGTGATTACAGGGGTCTTGGAACATTGTGATGACATGGGCATGGTGCACTGTGAGGTGAAGGCCAAGGAGCATTCTGAAGGCATGTTTCATTGAGCTTTGTGATGACAAGGGCATGGAGCATTGTGTTTAAAGGGGTCTTGGAGCATTGTGAGGAAAAGGGCATGGATCATTGTGATGAAAAAGGCATGGAGCCTTGTCATGACAGGGTTCAAGGAGCATACAGACAACAAGTGTCAGGGAGCATTTTGATGACAAGTGTATTGAGCATTGTGATGACAAAGGTCATGGAGCATTGTGATGAGAAGACCATGGATAATTGTGATGACGAGTGTCATGGGGCACTGTGATGACAAGTGTTATGGAATATTGTGATCACAAGGGTTTGGAGCATTGTTATGACAGAGGTCATGGAGCATTTTGATTTCATTGTGATGACAACAGCATGAAGCATTATGATGATGGGCATGGTGCATTGTGATGACAGGGTTCATGGATCACTGAGATGAAAAATGGGCATGGAGCATTGTGATTACGGGGTCTTGGATCATTGTGATGAGAAGGGTCATGGAGGCTTGTGATGACAAGTGCATGGCGAATTGTGATGACAAGGGTCATGGAGCATTCTCATGACAAGCTTGTGGAGTATTTTGATTACAGTGGCGTGGAGCATTGTGATGAAAACGGCATAGGGCATTGTGATGAAAGAGTCATGGAGCATTTTCGTGACAGGGTTCAAGGAGCATTTTGATGACAAGTGTCAGGGAGCATTGTGATGACATGTGTATTGAGAATTGTGATGACAAAGGTCATGGAGCATTCTGATAAAAGTGCATGGGGTATTGTGATGACAGGCATCATGGAGCGTTGTGATGACAAGTGTTATGGAACATTTTGATCACAAGGGTTTGGAGCATTGTGAGGACAGAGGTCATGGATCATTTTGATTTCAAGGAGCATGGAGCATTGTGATTACAAGGGCATGAAGCAATGTGATCCCAAGGTTCATGGAGGATTGCTATGACAATGGTAATGGAGTATTGTGATGACAAGCGCATAGAGCATTGTAATGAAAAGTTCATGTAGCATTTTGCTGACAAAAGCATGGAGCATTGTGATGACAGGTGTCATGGAGCACTGAGATGACAAGCGTCACGGAGCATTGTGAATAAAGGGGTCATGGAGCATTGGGATGACAAGGTCATGGATCACTGTGATGACAAGTGTCATGGAGCATTGGGCTTAAAATGTTCATGGAGTATTGTGATGACAGGGGTCATGGAGCATTGTGATGACAGAGGTCATGGAGAATTTTGATTTCATTGTGCTGACAATAGCCGGAAGCATTATGATGATGGGCATGGTGCATTGTGATGACAGGGTTCATGGAGCATTGAGATGAAAAGGGGAATGGAGAATTGTGATTACAGGTGTCTGGGAGCACTGTGATGACAAGGACATGGAGCATTTTGATGAGAAGGACATGGAACATTCTGATGGCATGTGTCATGGAGTTTTGTGATGACAAGGGCATGGAGCATTGTGATTACAGGGGTTTTGGAGCATTGTGATGACAAGTGTCATGGAGCCTTGTGATGACAAAGCCGTGGAATATTGTGATGGCAGGGGTCATGGAGCATTGTTATGACAGGGGAAATGGAGCATTGTGATGAGAAGTGCATGGAGCATTGTGATTACAAGGTTTATGGAGCATTACAATGACAAATTTGTGGACCGTTGTGATGAAATTTGCGTAGCACCTTGTGATGACAAGGGTCATGGAGCATTTTTCTGACAAACGCATGGAGCATTTTGATGACAAGGGTCACGGAGCATTGTGATGAAAAGTTCATGGAGCATTGTGGTTATAAAGGTCACAGAGCCTTGTGATGACGCGGGCATGGACCATTGTGATGACAAATGTTATGAATCATTGTGATGACTGGAGTCACCGAGCATTGTGATGACAGGGGTCATGGAGCATTGTGATAAAAAGGGCATGGAGCATTGTGATGACAAGGGCATGGAACATTGGTCTAATAAGTTTCATGGATTATTGCGATGACAGTTGGAATGGCGCATTGTGATGACAAGGGCATGGAGCATTTTTATTACAGGTGTCTTGGAGCATTGCAAAGACATGGGTAATGGAGCCTTGTGATGACAAGGCCGGGGTACATTGTGATGGCAATGGTCATGGAGCATTGTTATGACAGAGGTAATGGAGCATTTTTATGAGAAGGGAATTGAGCAGTGGTCTGAAATATTTCATGGATTATTGTGATGAGATTGGGCATGGAGCATTGTGATGAAAAGGGCACGGAACACTGTGATACATGGGTCATGGAGGATTGTAATGTCAAGGGCAGGAAGCAATGTGATGAGAGGGTTCATGGAGCACTGTGATGACAATGACATCGAGCGTTGTGAGGAGAAGGCCATGGAGCATTCTGATGTCTTGCGTCATGGAGCTTTGTGATGACAAGGGCATAGAGCTTTGTGATTACAGGTGTCTTGGAGCATTGTGATGAAAAGGGAATGGATCACTGTGATGAAAAAGGCATGGAGCCTTGTCATGACAGGGTTCAAGGAGCATACTGACGACAAGTGTCAGGGAGCATTGTGATGACAAGTGTATTGAGCATTGTGATGACAAAGATCATGGAGCATTGTGATGAGAAGACCATGGATAATTGTGATGATGATCGTCATGCGGTGTTGTGATGATAAGTGTTATGAAACATTGTGATCACAAGGGTTTGGAGCATTATGATGACAGAGGTCATGGAGAATTTTGATTTCATTGTGATGACAATAGCCTGAAACATTAGGATAATGGGCATGGTGCATTGTGATGACACGGTTCATGGAGCATTGAGATGAAAAAGGGCATGGAGCATTGTGATTACAGAGTTCTTGGAGCATTGCAATGACAAGTGCATAGAGCTTTCTAATGACAAGGTCATGTAGAATTTTGCTGACAAATGCATGGAGCATTGTGATGACAGGTGTCATGGAGCTTTGTGATGACAAGTCATGGAGCATTTTGATGACAAGGGCATGGTGCATTGTGATGACAAGGGCAGGAAGCATTTTGATGACTGGGTCATGCAGCAATTTGATGAAAAGTGTAATGGAACATTGTGATGGCAGTGGTCATGGAGCATTGTTATGACAGAGGTAATGGAGCATTTTGATGAGAAGGGCATTGAGCATTTGTCTGAAATGTTACAAGGATTATTGTGATGAGAGTGGGCATGGAGAATTGTGATGACAAGGGCACGGAACACTGTGATACATGGGTCATGGAGGATTGTAATGACAAGAGCATGGAGCATTGTGATGAGAAGGGCATCGAGCATTGTGATGACAAGTGTCATGGAGCTTTGTAATGACAAGGGCATGGAGCAATGTGATGAGAGCGTTTATGGAGCACTGTGATGACAATGACATGGAGCACTGTGATGCCAATGGTCATGGAGCTTTGTGATGACAAAGGTCATAGAACATTTTGATGACAAGAGTGTGGTGCATTGTGATGAGAAGGGCAGGGAGCATTTTGATGAGAGGGTCATGCAGCAATTTGATGAAAAGTGTAATGGAACATTTTGATGACAGGGGTTATAGAACATTTTGATGCCAGGGGTCATGGAGCTTTGGGATGAAAAGGGTCATGGAGCATTTTGATGACAGGGGTTATGGAAGATTGTGATGTCAGGGGTTATGGAACATTGTGCTGATAAGGGGATGTAGCATTGTGATGACTGGGGTCATGGAACATTGTGATTACCGGGGTGAGGGAGGATTGTGATAACTGGTGACGGAACATTGTGATATCTCAGGTGAGAGAGCATTTGGATGAGAAGTGCATGGAGCATTGTGATTACAAGGAGTATGGCGGATAGCGATGAGAAGGTTGTGGATCATTGTGATGAAAAGCGCGTGGCACATTGTGATGACAAGGGTCATGGAGTATTGTTCTGAAAAAGGCATGGAGCATTGTGATGACAAGGGTCACGGAGCATTGTGATGAAAATTTCATGGAGCATTGAGGTTACAAAGGACACAGAGCCTTTTGAGGACGCGAGCATGGACCGTTGTGTTGACAAACGTTATGAAGAATTGTGATGACTGGATTCAGGGAGCATTGTGATGACAGGGGTAATGGAGCATTGCGTTGACAGGGACATGGAGCATTGGTCTGACAATTTCATAGATTACTGTGATGACAGTGGACATGGTGCATTGTGATGACAAGGGCATGGAGCATTGTGATGAGAAGGTCATGGATTATTGTGAAGACAGGTGTCATGGAGCACTGTGATGACAATGGTCATGGAGCATTGTGAATACACGGGTCATGGAGCATTGGGATGACAAGGGCATGGATCATTGTGATGAGAAGGTCATGGAGTATTGTAAAGACAGGTGTCAGGGAGCATTGTGATGACATATGTCATGATCCACTGCGATGACAATGTCAGGGAGCATTGAGATGCCAAATGTAATGTAGGATTGTGATGACAAATATAATGGAGCCTTGTGATGACTAGGGCTTGGAGCATTATGATGACAAGGGCCATTGAGAATTTTCATGACAAGGTCGAAGAGCATTGTGATGACAAGGTCCTGGAGATTTGTGATTAGAAAACCATGGAGCCTTGTGAAGACAAGTCTCATGGAGCATACTGATGAAAAGGGGCATGGAACATTCTGATTATAGGGGTCTTGAAACATTGTGATAACAAGTGCATGGAGCATTGTGATGACAAAGGCAAGGAGCATTGGTCTAATACGTTTCATGGATTATTGTGATGACAGATGGAATGGCGCATTGTGATGACAAGGGCATGGAGCATTGTGATGACCAGGTCATGCAGTATTGTGAAGAGAGGTGTCAGGGAGCATTGTGATGACATATGTAATGGCCCATTGTTATGACAATGGCATGGAGCATTGTGATGCCAAGTGTCATGGAGGATTCTGATGACAAAGGTAATGGAGCATTGTGATGACAATGGCTTGGAGCATTGTGATGACAAGGGTCAGGGAGCATTGAGCTGACAAGTGCATGGAGAATTGTGATGACAAGGGTCATGGAGCATTCTGATGACAAGCTTTCGGAGTATTTTGATGACAATGGCATGGAGCATTGTGATGAAAACGGTATGGGGCTTTGTGATGAAAAAGGCATGGAGACTTTTCGTGACAGGGTTCAAGGAACATTCTGATGACAAGTGTCAGGGAGCATTGTGATGACATGTATATTGAGAATTGTGATGACAAAAGTCATGGAGCATTTTGATGTAAAGTCCATGGAATATTGTGATGACAGGCATCATGGAGCGTTGTGATGACACGTGTTATGGAACAATGTGATCACAAGGATTTGGAGCATTGTGATGACAGAGGTCATGGATCATTTTGATTTCAAGGAGCATGGAGCATTGTGATGACAAAGGAATGAAGCAATGTGATCCCAAGGTTCATGGAGGATTGTGATGACAATGGAAATGGAGTATTGTGATGACAAGTGCACAAAGCGTTGTAATGACAAGGTCATGTAGCATTTTGCTGACAAAGGCATGGAGCATTGTGATGACATGTGTCATGGAGCACTGTGATGACAGGCGTCACGGAGCATTGTGAATACAGGGGTCATGGAGCATTGGGATGATAAGGGCATGGATCATTGTGATGACAAGAATCCCGGATCATTGTGTTGTGAGGTGTCATGGTATGTTGTGATGACAGTGGTCATGGAGCATTGTGATGATATTGGCCATGGAGCATTGTGATGAGTAGGTCGTGGAGCATTGGGATGAAAATATGCATGGAGTATTGTGATGATAGGGGTCCTGGAGCATTGTGATGACAAGTAAATGAAGCATCGTGATGACAATGTCCTGGAGCATTGTGATGAGAAGACCATGGAGACTTGTGATGACAAGTCTTATGGAGCATTCTGATGAAAAGGGGCGTGGAGCATTGTGATTACAGGGGTCTTGGAGCATTGTGAAGACTAGGGCATGGAGCATTGTGATGAGAAGGCCATGGAGCATTCTGATGACATGTGTCCTGGCGTTTTGTGATGACAAGGGCATGGAGCATTGTGATTAGAGGGATCTTGGAGCATTGTGATGAAAAGGGCATGGATCATTGTGATGAAAAAGGCATGGAGCCTTGTCATGACAGGGTTCAAGGAGCATACTGACAACAAGTGTCAGGGAGCATTGTGATGACAAGTGTATTGAGCATTGTGATGACAAAGATCATGGAGCATTGTGATGAGAAGACCATGGATAATTGTGATGATGAGCATCATGGGGTGTTGTGATGATTTGTGTTATGCAAAATTGTGATCACAAGGGTTTGGAGCTTTATGATGACAGAGGACATACAGAATATTGATTTCATTGTGATGACAATAGCCTGAAGCCTTATGATGTTGGGCATGGTGCATTGTGATGACAGGGTTCATGGGGCATTGAGATGAAAAGTGGCATGGAGCATTGTGATTACAAGGGTCTTGGAGCATTGTGCTGACAAGGGCATGGAACATTGTGATGAGAAGGCCATGGAATATTCTGATGACATGCGTCATGGAGCTTTGTGATGACAAGGGCATGGAGCATTGTGATTTCAGGGGTCTTGAGCATTGTGTTGAGAAGTGTCATGGAACCTTGTGATGACTAGGCCGTGGAACATTGTGATGGCAGGGGTCATGGTGTATTGTTATGACAGAGGTAATGGAGCATTGTGATGAGAATGGCATGGAACATTGGTCTTAAATGTTTCATGGATTATTGAGATGAGAGTGGGCATGGAGCATTGTGACGACAAGGGTACGGAACACTATGATGCATGAGTCATGCAGGATTGTAATGACAAGGGCATGGAGCATTGGGATGACAAATGTCATGAAGCATTGTGATGACTGGAGTCACGGAGCATTGTGATGAAAAGGGTCACGGTTCATTGTGATGAAAAGTTCATTGAGAATTGTGGTTATAAAGGTCACAGAGACTTGGGATAACGTGGGCATGGACCATTGTGATGACAAACGTTATGAAGCATTGTGATGACAGGGGTCATCGATAAAGGTGATGACTAGGGAATGGAGCATAGTGATGACAAGAGTCCCGGATCATTGTGTTGTCAGGTGTCATGGAGTGTTGTGATGACTGTTGTCATGGTGCATTGTGAGGACAGTGGATATGCAGCATTGTGATGAGAAGGTCATGGAGCATTTTGCTGATAATATTCATGGAGTATTGTGATGACAGTTGTCATGGTGCATTGTGATGATATTGGTCATGGAGCATTGTGATGAGAATGTCATGGAGCATTGTGCTGATAATATTCATTGAATATTGTGATGACAAGGGTCATGGAGCTTGGTGATGACAAGGTCCTGTAGCATTGTGATGAGAAGACCATGGAGGCTTGTGATGACAAGTTTCATGGAGCATTCTAATGAAAAGGGGCATGGATCATTGTGATGACAAAGGCAAGGAGCATTGTCATGAGACGGCCATGCAGCATTCTGATGACATGCATCATGGAGCTTTGTGATGACAAGGGCATGGAGCATTGTGATTACAGGGGTCTTGGAGCATTGTGATGAAAAGGGCTTGGATCATTGTGATGAAAAAGGCATGGAGCCTTGTCATGACAGGGTTCAAGGAGCATACTGACGACAAGTGTCAGGGAGCTGTGATGACAAGTGTATTGAGCATTGTGATGACAAATGTCATGGAGCATTGTGATGAGAAGACCATGGATAATTGTGATGATGAGTGTCATGGTGTGTTGTGATGATAAGTGTTATGGAACATTGTGATCAAAAGGTTTTGGAGCATTATGATGACAGAGGTCATGGAGATTACTGATTTCATTGTGATGACAATAGCCTGAAGCATTATGATGATGGGCATGGTGCATTGTGATGACAGGGTTCATGGAGCATTGAGATGAAAAGGGTCATGGAGCACTGTGATTACAGTGGTTTTGGAGCATTGTGATGACAAGGGCATGGAGCATTGTGATGAGAATGCCATGGAACATTCTGATGACATGCGTCATGGAGCTTTGTGATGACAAGGGCATGGAGCATTGTGATTGCAGGGGTCTTGGAGCATTGTGATGACAAGGGTCATGGAGCCTTGTGATGACAAGGCCGTGGATCATTGTTATGGCAGGGTTCATGGAGCATTGTTATGACAGAGGTAATGGAGCATTGTGATGAGAAGGGCATTGAGCACTGGTCTGAAATGTTTCATGAATTATTGTGATGAGAGAGGGCATGGAGCATTGTGATGAGAAATGTTATGAAGCATTGTGATGACTGGAGTCACGGAGCATTGTGATGACAGGGGTCATGGAGCATTGTGATGACAAGGGCATGGAGCATTGTGGTGACAGGGGCATGGAGCATTGGTCTGACATGTTTCATAGAGTATTGTGATGACATTGGACATGGTGCATTGTGATGACAAGGGCATGGATCATTGTGATGAGAAGGTCATGGAGTATTGTGAAGACAGGTGTCAGTGAGCATTGTGATGACATATGTCATGGTCCATTGCAATGACAATGGCAGGGAGCATTGTGATGCCAAATGTAATGGAGGATTTTGATGACAAATATAATGGAGCATTGTGATGACTAGGGCTTGGAGCATTATGATGACAAGGCCCATTGAGAATGTTCAGAACAATGTCGTGAAGAATTGTGATGACAAGGTCCTGGATCATTGTGATGAGAAATCCATAGAGACTTTTGATGATAAATCTCATGGAGCATACTGATGAAAAGGGGCATGGACCATTGTGATTACAGGGGTCTTGGAACATTGTGATGACATGGGCATGGTGCACTGTGAGGTGAAGGCCAAGGAGCATTCTGAAGGCATGTTTCATTGAGCTTTGTGATGACAAGGGCATGGAGCATTGTGTTTAAAGGGGTCTTGGAGCATTGTGAGGAAAAGGGCATGGATCATTGTGATGAAAAAGGCATGGAGCCTTGTCATGACAGGGTTCAAGGAGCATACAGACAACAAGTGTCAGGGAGCATTTTGATGACAAGTGTATTGAGCATTGTGATGACAAAGGTCATGGAGCATTGTGATGAGAAGACCATGGATAATTGTGATGACGAGTGTCATGGGGCACTGTGATGACAAGTGTTATGGAATATTGTGATCACAAGGGTTTGGAGCATTGTTATGACAGAGGTCATGGAGCATTTTGATTTCATTGTGATGACAACAGCATGAAGCATTATGATGATGGGCATGGTGCATTGTGATGACAGGGTTCATGGATCACTGAGATGAAAAATGGGCATGGAGCATTGTGATTACGGGGTCTTGGATCATTGTGATGAGAAGGGTCATGGAGGCTTGTGATGACAAGTGCATGGCGAATTGTGATGACAAGGGTCATGGAGCATTCTCATGACAAGCTTGTGGAGTATTTTGATTACAGTGGCGTGGAGCATTGTGATGAAAACGGCATAGGGCATTGTGATGAAAGAGTCATGGAGCATTTTCGTGACAGGGTTCAAGGAGCATTTTGATGACAAGTGTCAGGGAGCATTGTGATGACATGTGTATTGAGAATTGTGATGACAAAGGTCATGGAGCATTCTGATAAAAGTGCATGGGGTATTGTGATGACAGGCATCATGGAGCGTTGTGATGACAAGTGTTATGGAACATTTTGATCACAAGGGTTTGGAGCATTGTGAGGACAGAGGTCATGGATCATTTTGATTTCAAGGAGCATGGAGCATTGTGATTACAAGGGCATGAAGCAATGTGATCCCAAGGTTCATGGAGGATTGCTATGACAATGGTAATGGAGTATTGTGATGACAAGCGCATAGAGCATTGTAATGAAAAGTTCATGTAGCATTTTGCTGACAAAAGCATGGAGCATTGTGATGACAGGTGTCATGGAGCACTGAGATGACAAGCGTCACGGAGCATTGTGAATAAAGGGGTCATGGAGCATTGGGATGACAAGGTCATGGATCACTGTGATGACAAGTGTCATGGAGCATTGGGCTTAAAATGTTCATGGAGTATTGTGATGACAGGGGTCATGGAGCATTGTGATGACAGAGGTCATGGAGAATTTTGATTTCATTGTGCTGACAATAGCCGGAAGCATTATGATGATGGGCATGGTGCATTGTGATGACAGGGTTCATGGAGCATTGAGATGAAAAGGGGAATGGAGAATTGTGATTACAGGTGTCTGGGAGCACTGTGATGACAAGGACATGGAGCATTTTGATGAGAAGGACATGGAACATTCTGATGGCATGTGTCATGGAGTTTTGTGATGACAAGGGCATGGAGCATTGTGATTACAGGGGTTTTGGAGCATTGTGATGACAAGTGTCATGGAGCCTTGTGATGACAAAGCCGTGGAATATTGTGATGGCAGGGGTCATGGAGCATTGTTATGACAGGGGAAATGGAGCATTGTGATGAGAAGTGCATGGAGCATTGTGATTACAAGGTTTATGGAGCATTACAATGACAAATTTGTGGACCGTTGTGATGAAATTTGCGTAGCACCTTGTGATGACAAGGGTCATGGAGCATTTTTCTGACAAACGCATGGAGCATTTTGATGACAAGGGTCACGGAGCATTGTGATGAAAAGTTCATGGAGCATTGTGGTTATAAAGGTCACAGAGCCTTGTGATGACGCGGGCATGGACCATTGTGATGACAAATGTTATGAATCATTGTGATGACTGGAGTCACCGAGCATTGTGATGACAGGGGTCATGGAGCATTGTGATAAAAAGGGCATGGAGCATTGTGATGACAAGGGCATGGAACATTGGTCTAATAAGTTTCATGGATTATTGCGATGACAGTTGGAATGGCGCATTGTGATGACAAGGGCATGGAGCATTTTTATTACAGGTGTCTTGGAGCATTGCAAAGACATGGGTAATGGAGCCTTGTGATGACAAGGCCGGGGTACATTGTGATGGCAATGGTCATGGAGCATTGTTATGACAGAGGTAATGGAGCATTTTTATGAGAAGGGAATTGAGCAGTGGTCTGAAATATTTCATGGATTATTGTGATGAGATTGGGCATGGAGCATTGTGATGAAAAGGGCACGGAACACTGTGATACATGGGTCATGGAGGATTGTAATGTCAAGGGCAGGAAGCAATGTGATGAGAGGGTTCATGGAGCACTGTGATGACAATGACATCGAGCGTTGTGAGGAGAAGGCCATGGAGCATTCTGATGTCTTGCGTCATGGAGCTTTGTGATGACAAGGGCATAGAGCTTTGTGATTACAGGTGTCTTGGAGCATTGTGATGAAAAGGGAATGGATCACTGTGATGAAAAAGGCATGGAGCCTTGTCATGACAGGGTTCAAGGAGCATACTGACGACAAGTGTCAGGGAGCATTGTGATGACAAGTGTATTGAGCATTGTGATGACAAAGATCATGGAGCATTGTGATGAGAAGACCATGGATAATTGTGATGATGATCGTCATGCGGTGTTGTGATGATAAGTGTTATGAAACATTGTGATCACAAGGGTTTGGAGCATTATGATGACAGAGGTCATGGAGAATTTTGATTTCATTGTGATGACAATAGCCTGAAGCATTAGGATAATGGGCATGGTGCATTGTGATGACACGGTTCATGGAGCATTGAGATGAAAAAGGGCATGGAGCATTGTGATTACAGAGTTCTTGGAGCATTGCAATGACAAGTGCATAGAGCTTTCTAATGACAAGGTCATGTAGAATTTTGCTGACAAATGCATGGAGCATTGTGATGACAGGTGTCATGGAGCTTTGTGATGACAAGTCATGGAGCATTTTGATGACAAGGGCATGGTGCATTGTGATGACAAGGGCAGGAAGCATTTTGATGACTGGGTCATGCAGCAATTTGATGAAAAATGTAATGGAACATTGTGATGGCAGTGGTCATGGAGCATTGTTATGACAGAGGTAATGGAGCATTTTGATGAGAAGGGCATTGAGCATTTGTCTGAAATGTTACAAGGATTATTGTGATGAGAGTGGGCATGGAGAATTGTGATGACAAGGGCACGGAACACTGTGATACATGGGTCATGGAGGATTGTAATGACAAGAGCATGGAGCATTGTGATGAGAAGGGCATCGAGCATTGTGATGACAAGTGTCATGGAGCTTTGTAATGACAAGGGCATGGAGCAATGTGATGAGAGCGTTTATGGAGCACTGTGATGACAATGACATGGAGCACTGTGATGCCAATGGTCATGGAGCTTTGTGATGACAAAGGTCATAGAACATTTTGATGACAAGAGTGTGGTGCATTGTGATGAGAAGGGCAGGGAGCATTTTGATGAGAGGGTCATGCAGCAATTTGATGAAAAGTGTAATGGAACATTTTGATGACAGGGGTTATAGAACATTTTGATGCCAGGGGTCATGGAGCTTTGGGATGAAAAGGGTCATGGAGCATTTTGATGACAGGGGTTATGGAAGATTGTGATGTCAGGGGTTATGGAACATTGTGCTGATAAGGGGATGTAGCATTGTGATGACTGGGGTCATGGAACATTGTGATTACCGGGGTGAGGGAGGATTGTGATAACTGGTGACGGAACATTGTGATATCTCAGGTGAGAGAGCATTTGGATGAGAAGTGCATGGAGCATTGTGATTACAAGGAGTATGGCGGATAGCGATGAGAAGGTTGTGGATCATTGTGATGAAAAGCGCGTGGCACATTGTGATGACAAGGGTCATGGAGTATTGTTCTGAAAAAGGCATGGAGCATTGTGATGACAAGGGTCACGGAGCATTGTGATGAAAATTTCATGGAGCATTGAGATTACAAAGGACACAGAGCCTTTTGAGGACGCGAGCATGGACCGTTGTGTTGACAAACGTTATGAAGAATTGTGATGACTGGATTCAGGGAGCATTGTGATGACAGGGGTAATGGAGCATTGCGTTGACAGGGACATGGAGCATTGGTCTGACAATTTCATAGATTACTGTGATGACAGTGGACATGGTGCATTGTGATGACAAGGGCATGGAGCATTGTGATGAGAAGGTCATGGATTATTGTGAAGACAGGTGTCATGGAGCACTGTGATGACAATGGTCATGGAGCATTGTGAATACACGGGTCATGGAGCATTGGGATGACAAGGGCATGGATCATTGTGATGAGAAGGTCATGGAGTATTGTAAAGACAGGTGTCAGGGAGCATTGTGATGACATATGTCATGATCCACTGCGATGACAATGTCAGGGAGCATTGAGATGCCAAATGTAATGTAGGATTGTGATGACAAATATAATGGAGCCTTGTGATGACTAGGGCTTGGAGCATTATGATGACAAGGGCCATTGAGAATTTTCATGACAAGGTCGAAGAGCATTGTGATGACAAGGTCCTGGAGATTTGTGATTAGAAAACCATGGAGCCTTGTGAAGACAAGTCTCATGGAGCATACTGATGAAAAGGGGCATGGAACATTCTGATTATAGGGGTCTTGAAACATTGTGATAACAAGTGCATGGAGCATTGTGATGACAAAGGCAAGGAGCATTGGTCTAATACGTTTCATGGATTATTGTGATGACAGATGGAATGGCGCATTGTGATGACAAGGGCATGGAGCATTGTGATGACCAGGTCATGCAGTATTGTGAAGAGAGGTGTCAGGGAGCATTGTGATGACATATGTAATGGCCCATTGTGATGACAATGGCATGGAGCATTGTGATGCCAAGTGTCATGGAGGATTCTGATGACAAAGGTAATGGAGCATTGTGATGACAATGGCTTGGAGCATTGTGATGACAAGGGTCAGGGAGCATTGAGCTGACAAGTGCATGGAGAATTGTGATGACAAGGGTCATGGAGCATTCTGATGACAAGCTTTCGGAGTATTTTGATGACAATGGCATGGAGCATTGTGATGAAAACGGTATGGGGCTTTGTGATGAAAAAGGCGTGGAGACTTTTCGTGACAGGGTTCAAGGAACATTCTGATGACAAGTGTCAGGGAGCATTGTGATGACATGTATATTGAGAATTGTGATGACAAAAGTCATGGAGCATTTTGATGTAAAGTCCATGGAATATTGTGATGACAGGCATCATGGAGCGTTGTGATGACACGTGTTATGGAACAATGTGATCACAAGGATTTGGAGCATTGTGATGACAGAGGTCATGGATCATTTTGATTTCAAGGAGCATGGAGCATTGTGATGACAAAGGAATGAAGCAATGTGATCCCAAGGTTCATGGAGGATTGTGATGACAATGGAAATGGAGTATTGTGATGACAAGTGCACAAAGCGTTGTAATGACAAGGTCATGTAGCATTTTGCTGACAAAGGCATGGAGCATTGTGATGACATGTGTCATGGAGCACTGTGATGACAGGCGTCACGGAGCATTGTGAATACAGGGGTCATGGAGCATTGGGATGATAAGGGCATGGATCATTGTGATGACAAGAATCCCGGATCATTGTGTTGTGAGGTGTCATGGAATGTTGTGATGACAGTGGTCATGGAGCATTGTGATGATATTGGCCATGGAGCATTGTGATGAGTAGGTCGTGGAGCATTGGGATGAAAATATGCATGGAGTATTGTGATGATAGGGGTCCTGGAGCATTGTGATGACAAGTAAATGAAGCATCGTGATGACAATGTCCTGGAGCATTGTGATGAGAAGACCATGGAGACTTGTGATGACAAGTCTTATGGAGCATTCTGATGAAAAGGGGCGTGGAGCATTGTGATTACAGGGGTCTTGGAGCATTGTGAAGACTAGGGCATGGAGCATTGTGATGAGAAGGCCATGGAGCATTCTGATGACATGTGTCCTGGCGTTTTGTGATGACAAGGGCATGGAGCATTGTGATTAGAGGGATCTTGGAGCATTGTGATGAAAAGGGCATGGATCATTGTGATGAAAAAGGCATGGAGCCTTGTCATGACAGGGTTCAAGGAGCATACTGACAACAAGTGTCAGGGAGCATTGTGATGACAAGTGTATTGAGCATTGTGATGACAAAGATCATGGAGCATTGTGATGAGAAGACCATGGATAATTGTGATGATGAGCATCATGGGGTGTTGTGATGATTTGTGTTATGCAAAATTGTGATCACAAGGGTTTGGAGCTTTATGATGACAGAGGACATACAGAATATTGATTTCATTGTGATGACAATAGCCTGAAGCCTTATGATGATGGGCATGGTGCATTGTGATGACAGGGTTCATGGGGCATTGAGATGAAAAGTGGCATGGAGCATTGTGATTACAAGGGTCTTGGAGCATTGTGCTGACAAGGGCATGGAACATTGTGATGAGAAGGCCATGGAATATTCTGATGACATGCGTCATGGAGCTTTGTGATGACAAGGGCATGGAGCATTGTGATTTCAGGGGTCTTGAGCATTGTGTTGAGAAGTGTCATGGAACCTTGTGATGACTAGGCCGTGGAACATTGTGATGGCAGGGGTCATGGTGTATTGTTATGACAGAGGTAATGGAGCATTGTGATGAGAATGGCATGGAACATTGGTCTAAAATGTTTCATGGATTATTGAGATGAGAGTGGGCATGGAGCATTGTGACGACAAGGGTACGGAACACTATGATGCATGAGTCATGCAGGATTGTAATGACAAGGGCATGGAGCATTGGGATGACAAATGTCATGAAGCATTGTGATGACTGGAGTCACGGAGCATTGTGATGAAAAGGGTCACGGTTCATTGTGATGAAAAGTTCATTGAGAATTGTGGTTATAAAGGTCACAGAGACTTGGGATAACGTGGGCATGGACCATTGTGATGACAAACGTTATGAAGCATTGTGATGACAGGGGTCATCGATAAAGGTGATGACTAGGAAATGGAGCATAGTGATGACAAGAGTCCCGGATCATTGTGTTGTCAGGTGTCATGGAGTGTTGTGATGACTGTTGTCATGGTGCATTGTGAGGACAGTGGATATGCAGCATTGTGATGAGAAGGTCATGGAGCATTTTGCTGATAATATTCATGGAGTATTGTGATGACAGTTGTCATGGTGCATTGTGATGATATTGGTCATGGAGCATTGTGATGAGAATGTCATGGAGCATTGTGCTGATAATATTCATTGAGTATTGTGATGACAAGGGTCATGGAGCTTGGTGATGACAAGGTCCTGTAGCATTGTGATGAGAAGACCATGGAGGCTTGTGATGACAAGTTTCATGGAGCATTCTAATGAAAAGGGGCATGGATCATTGTGATGACAAAGGCAAGGAGCATTGTCATGAGACGGCCATGCAGCATTCTGATGACATGCATCATGGAGCTTTGTGATGACAAGGGCATGGAGCATTGTGATTACAGGGGTCTTGGAGCATTGTGATGAAAAGGGCTTGGATCATTGTGATGAAAAAGGCATGGAGCCTTGTCATGACAGGGTTCAAGGAGCATACTGACGACAAGTGTCAGGGAGCTGTGATGACAAGTGTATTGAGCATTGTGATGACAAATGTCATGGAGCATTGTGATGAGAAGACCATGGATAATTGTGATGATGAGTGTCATGGTGTGTTGTGATGATAAGTGTTATGGAACATTGTGATCAAAAGGTTTTGGAGCATTATGATGACAGAGGTCATGGAGATTACTGATTTCATTGTGATGACAATAGCCTGAAGCATTATGATGATGGGCATGGTGCATTGTGATGACAGGGTTCATGGAGCATTGAGATGAAAAGGGTCATGGAGCACTGTGATTACAGTGGTTTTGGAGCATTGTGATGACAAGGGCATGGAGCATTGTGATGAGAATGCCATGGAACATTCTGATGACATGCGTCATGGAGCTTTGTGATGACAAGGGCATGGAGCATTGTGATTGCAGGGGTCTTGGAGCATTGTGATGACAAGGGTCATGGAGCCTTGTGATGACAAGGCCGTGGATCATTGTTATGGCAGGGTTCATGGAGCATTGTTATGACAGAGGTAATGGAGCATTGTGATGAGAAGGGCATTGAGCACTGGTCTGAAATGTTTCATGAATTATTGTGATGAGAGAGGGCATGGAGCATTGTGATGAGAAATGTTATGAAGCATTGTGATGACTGGAGTCACGGAGCATTGTGATGACAGGGGTCATGGAGCATTGTGATGACAAGGGCATGGAGCATTGTGGTGACAGGGGCATGGAGCATTGGTCTGACATGTTTCATAGAGTATTGTGATGACATTGGACATGGTGCATTGTGATGACAAGGGCATGGATCATTGTGATGAGAAGGTCATGGAGTATTGTGAAGACAGGTGTCAGTGAGCATTGTGATGACATATGTCATGGTCCATTGCAATGACAATGGCAGGGAGCATTGTGATGCCAAATGTAATGGAGGATTTTGATGACAAATATAATGGAGCATTGTGATGACTAGGGCTTGGAGCATTATGATGACAAGGCCCATTGAGAATGTTCAGAACAATGTCGTGAAGAATTGTGATGACAAGGTCCTGGATCATTGTGATGAGAAATCCATAGAGACTTTTGATGATAAATCTCATGGAGCATACTGATGAAAAGGGGCATGGACCATTGTGATTACAGGGGTCTTGGAACATTGTGATGACATGGGCATGGTGCACTGTGAGGTGAAGGCCAAGGAGCATTCTGAAGGCATGTTTCATTGAGCTTTGTGATGACAAGGGCATGGAGCATTGTGTTTAAAGGGGTCTTGGAGCATTGTGAGGAAAAGGGCATGGATCATTGTGATGAAAAAGGCATGGAGCCTTGTCATGACAGGGTTCAAGGAGCATACAGACAACAAGTGTCAGGGAGCATTTTGATGACAAGTGTATTGAGCATTGTGATGACAAAGGTCATGGAGCATTGTGATGAGAAGACCATGGATAATTGTGATGACGAGTGTCATGGGGCACTGTGATGACAAGTGTTATGGAATATTGTGATCACAAGGGTTTGGAGCATTGTTATGACAGAGGTCATGGAGCATTTTGATTTCATTGTGATGACAACAGCATGAAGCATTATGATGATGGGCATGGTGCATTGTGATGACAGGGTTCATGGATCACTGAGATGAAAAATGGGCATGGAGCATTGTGATTACGGGGTCTTGGATCATTGTGATGAGAAGGGTCATGGAGGCTTGTGATGACAAGTGCATGGCGAATTGTGATGACAAGGGTCATGGAGCATTCTCATGACAAGCTTGTGGAGTATTTTGATTACAGTGGCGTGGAGCATTGTGATGAAAACGGCATAGGGCATTGTGATGAAAGAGTCATGGAGCATTTTCGTGACAGGGTTCAAGGAGCATTTTGATGACAAGTGTCAGGGAGCATTGTGATGACATGTGTATTGAGAATTGTGATGACAAAGGTCATGGAGCATTCTGATAAAAGTGCATGGGGTATTGTGATGACAGGCATCATGGAGCGTTGTGATGACAAGTGTTATGGAACATTTTGATCACAAGGGTTTGGAGCATTGTGAGGACAGAGGTCATGGATCATTTTGATTTCAAGGAGCATGGAGCATTGTGATTACAAGGGCATGAAGCAATGTGATCCCAAGGTTCATGGAGGATTGCTATGACAATGGTAATGGAGTATTGTGATGACAAGCGCATAGAGCATTGTAATGAAAAGTTCATGTAGCATTTTGCTGACAAAAGCATGGAGCATTGTGATGACAGGTGTCATGGAGCACTGAGATGACAAGCGTCACGGAGCATTGTGAATAAAGGGGTCATGGAGCATTGGGATGACAAGGTCATGGATCACTGTGATGACAAGTGTCATGGAGCATTGGGCTTAAAATGTTCATGGAGTATTGTGATGACAGGGGTCATGGAGCATTGTGATGACAGAGGTCATGGAGAATTTTGATTTCATTGTGCTGACAATAGCCGGAAGCATTATGATGATGGGCATGGTGCATTGTGATGACAGGGTTCATGGAGCATTGAGATGAAAAGGGGAATGGAGAATTGTGATTACAGGTGTCTGGGAGCACTGTGATGACAAGGACATGGAGCATTTTGATGAGAAGGACATGGAACATTCTGATGGCATGTGTCATGGAGTTTTGTGATGACAAGGGCATGGAGCATTGTGATTACAGGGGTTTTGGAGCATTGTGATGACAAGTGTCATGGAGCCTTGTGATGACAAAGCCGTGGAATATTGTGATGGCAGGGGTCATGGAGCATTGTTATGACAGGGGAAATGGAGCATTGTGATGAGAAGTGCATGGAGCATTGTGATTACAAGGTTTATGGAGCATTACAATGACAAATTTGTGGACCGTTGTGATGAAATTTGCGTAGCACCTTGTGATGACAAGGGTCATGGAGCATTTTTCTGACAAACGCATGGAGCATTTTGATGACAAGGGTCACGGAGCATTGTGATGAAAAGTTCATGGAGCATTGTGGTTATAAAGGTCACAGAGCCTTGTGATGACGCGGGCATGGACCATTGTGATGACAAATGTTATGAATCATTGTGATGACTGGAGTCACCGAGCATTGTGATGACAGGGGTCATGGAGCATTGTGATAAAAAGGGCATGGAGCATTGTGATGACAAGGGCATGGAACATTGGTCTAATAAGTTTCATGGATTATTGCGATGACAGTTGGAATGGCGCATTGTGATGACAAGGGCATGGAGCATTTTTATTACAGGTGTCTTGGAGCATTGCAAAGACATGGGTAATGGAGCCTTGTGATGACAAGGCCGGGGTACATTGTGATGGCAATGGTCATGGAGCATTGTTATGACAGAGGTAATGGAGCATTTTTATGAGAAGGAATTGAGCAGTGGTCTGAAATATTTCATGGATTATTGTGATGAGATTGGGCATGGAGCATTGTGATGAAAATGGCACGGAACACTGTGATACATGGGTCATGGAGGATTGTAATGTCAAGGGCAGGAAGCAATGTGATGAGAGGGTTCATGGAGCACTGTGATGACAATGACATCGAGCGTTGTGAGGAGAAGGCCATGGAGCATTCTGATGTCTTGCGTCATGGAGCTTTGTGATGACAAGGGCATAGAGCTTTGTGATTACAGGTGTCTTGGAGCATTGTGATGAAAAGGGAATGGATCACTGTGATGAAAAAGGCATGGAGCCTTGTCATGACAGGGTTCAAGGAGCATACTGACGACAAGTGTCAGGGAGCATTGTGATGACAAGTGTATTGAACATTGTGATGACAAAGATCATGGAGCATTGTGATGAGAAGACCATGGATAATTGTGATGATGATCGTCATGCGGTGTTGTGATGATAAGTGTTATGAAACATTGTGATCACAAGGGTTTGGAGCATTATGATGACAGAGGTCATGGAGAATTTTGATTTCATTGTGATGACAATAGCCTGAAGCATTAGGATAATGGGCATGGTGCATTGTGATGACACGGTTCATGGAGCATTGAGATGAAAAAGGGCATGGAGCATTGTGATTACAGAGTTCTTGGAGCATTGCAATGACAAGTGCATAGAGCTTTCTAATGACAAGGTCATGTAGAATTTTGCTGACAAATGCATGGAGCATTGTGATGACAGGTGTCATGGAGCTTTGTGATGACAAGTCATGGAGCATTTTGATGACAAGGACATGGTGCATTGTGATGACAAGGGCAGGAAGCATTTTGATGACTGGGTCATGCAGCAATTTGATGAAAAGTGTAATGGAACATTGTGATGGCAGTGGTCATGGAGCATTGTTATGACAGAGGTAATGGAGCATTTTGATGAGAAGGGCATTGAGCATTTGTCTGAAATGTTACAAGGATTATTGTGATGAGAGTGGGCATGGAGAATTGTGATGACAAGGGCACGGAACACTGTGATACATGGGTCATGGAGGATTGTAATGACAAGAGCATGGAGCATTGTGATGAGAAGGGCATCGAGCATTGTGATGACAAGTGTCATGGAGCTTTGTAATGACAAGGGCATGGAGCAATGTGATGAGAGCGTTTATGGAGCACTGTGATGACAATGACATGGAGCACTGTGATGCCAATGGTCATGGAGCTTTGTGATGACAAAGGTCATAGAACATTTTGATGACAAGAGTGTGGTGCATTGTGATGAGAAGGGCAGGGAGCATTTTGATGAGAGGGTCATGCAGCAATTTGATGAAAAGTGTAATGGAACATTTTGATGACAGGGGTTATAGAACATTTTGATGCCAGGGGTCATGGAGCTTTGGGATGAAAAGGGTCATGGAGCATTTTGATGACAGGGGTTATGGAAGATTGTGATGTCAGGGGTTATGGAACATTGTGCTGATAAGGGGATGTAGCATTGTGATGACTGGGGTCATGGAACATTGTGATTACCGGGGTGAGGGAGGATTGTGATAACTGGTGACGGAACATTGTGATATCTCAGGTGAGAGAGCATTTGGATGAGAAGTGCATGGAGCATTGTGATTACAAGGAGTATGGCGGATAGCGATGAGAAGGTTGTGGATCATTGTGATGAAAAGCGCGTGGCACATTGTGATGACAAGGGTCATGGAGTATTGTTCTGAAAAAGGCATGGAGCATTGTGATGACAAGGGTCACGGAGCATTGTGATGAAAATTTCATGGAGCATTGAGGTTACAAAGGACACAGAGCCTTTTGAGGACGCGAGCATGGACCGTTGTGTTGACAAACGTTATGAAGAATTGTGATGACTGGATTCAGGGAGCATTGTGATGACAGGGGTAATGGAGCATTGCGTTGACAGGGACATGGAGCATTGGTCTGACAATTTCATAGATTACTGTGATGACAGTGGACATGGTGCATTGTGATGACAAGGGCATGGAGCATTGTGATGAGAAGGTCATGGATTATTGTGAAGACAGGTGTCATGGAGCACTGTGATGACAATGGTCATGGAGCATTGTGAATACACGGGTCATGGAGCATTGGGATGACAAGGGCATGGATCATTGTGATGAGAAGGTCATGGAGTATTGTAAAGACAGGTGTCAGGGAGCATTGTGATGACATATGTCATGATCCACTGCGATGACAATGTCAGGGAGCATTGAGATGCCAAATGTAATGTAGGATTGTGATGACAAATATAATGGAGCCTTGTGATGACTAGGGCTTGGAGCATTATGATGACAAGGGCCATTGAGAATTTTCATGACAAGGTCGAAGAGCATTGTGATGACAAGGTCCTGGAGATTTGTGATTAGAAAACCATGGAGCCTTGTGAAGACAAGTCTCATGGAGCATACTGATGAAAAGGGGCATGGAACATTCTGATTATAGGGGTCTTGAAACATTGTGAAAGCAAGTGCATGGAGCATTGTGATGACAAAGGCAAGGAGCATTGGTCTAATACGTTTCATGGATTATTGTGATGACAGATGGAATGGCGCATTGTGATGACAAGGGCATGGAGCATTGTGATGACCAGGTCATGCAGTATTGTGAAGAGAGGTGTCAGGGAGCATTGTGATGACATATGTAATGGCCCATTGTGATGACAATGGCATGGAGCATTGTGATGCCAAGTGTCATGGAGGATTCTGATGACAAAGGTAATGGAGCATTGTGATGACAATGGCTTGGAGCATTGTGATGACAAGGGTCAGGGAGCATTGAGCTGACAAGTGCATGGAGAATTGTGATGACAAGGGTCATGGAGCATTCTGATGACAAGCTTTCGGAGTATTTTGATGACAATGGCATGGAGCATTGTGATGAAAACGGTATGGGGCTTTGTGATGAAAAAGGCATGGAGACTTTTCGTGACAGGGTTCAAGGAACATTCTGATGACAAGTGTCAGGGAGCATTGTGATGACATGTATATTGAGAATTGTGATGACAAAAGTCATGGAGCATTTTGATGTAAAGTCCATGGAATATTGTGATGACAGGCATCATGGAGCGTTGTGATGACACGTGTTATGGAACAATGTGATCACAAGGATTTGGAGCATTGTGATGACAGAGGTCATGGATCATTTTGATTTCAAGGAGCATGGAGCATTGTGATGACAAAGGAATGAAGCAATGTGATCCCAAGGTTCATGGAGGATTGTGATGACAATGGAAATGGAGTATTGTGATGACAAGTGCACAAAGCGTTGTAATGACAAGGTCATGTAGCATTTTGCTGACAAAGGCATGGAGCATTGTGATGACATGTGTCATGGAGCACTGTGATGACAGGCGTCACGGAGCATTGTGAATACAGGGGTCTTGGAGCATTGGGATGATAAGGGCATGGATCATTGTGATGACAAGAATCCCGGATCATTGTGTTGTGAGGTGTCATGGAATGTTGTGATGACAGTGGTCATGGAGCATTGTGATGATATTGGCCATGGAGCATTGTGATGAGTAGGTCGTGGAGCATTGGGATGAAAATATGCATGGAGTATTGTGATGATAGGGGTCCTGGAGCATTGTGATGACAAGTAAATGAAGCATCGTGATGACAATGTCCTGGAGCATTGTGATGAGAAGACCATGGAGACTTGTGATGACAAGTCTTATGGAGCATTCTGATGAAAAGGGGCGTGGAGCATTGTGATTACAGGGGTCTTGGAGCATTGTGAAGACTAGGGCATGGAGCATTGTGATGAGAAGGCCATGGAGCATTCTGATGACATGTGTCCTGGCGTTTTGTGATGACAAGGGCATGGAGCATTGTGATTAGAGGGATCTTGGAGCATTGTGATGAAAAGGGCATGGATCATTGTGATGAAAAAGGCATGGAGCCTTGTCATGACAGGGTTCAAGGAGCATACTGACAACAAGTGTCAGGGAGCATTGTGATGACAAGTGTATTGAGCATTGTGATGACAAAGATCATGGAGCATTGTGATGAGAAGACCATGGATAATTGTGATGATGAGCATCATGGGGTGTTGTGATGATTTGTGTTATGCAAAATTGTGATCACAAGGGTTTGGAGCTTTATGATGACAGAGGACATACAGAATATTGATTTCATTGTGATGACAATAGCCTGAAGCCTTATGATGTTGGGCATGGTGCATTGTGATGACAGGGTTCATGGGGCATTGAGATGAAAAGTGGCATGGAGCATTGTGATTACAAGGGTCTTGGAGCATTGTGCTGACAAGGGCATGGAACATTGTGATGAGAAGGCCATGGAATATTCTGATGACATGCGTCATGGAGCTTTGTGATGACAAGGGCATGGAGCATTGTGATTTCAGGGGTCTTGAGCATTGTGTTGAGAAGTGTCATGGAACCTTGTGATGACTAGGCCGTGGAACATTGTGATGGCAGGGGTCATGGTGTATTGTTATGACAGAGGTAATGGAGCATTGTGATGAGAATGGCATGGAACATTGGTCTTAAATGTTTCATGGATTATTGAGATGAGAGTGGGCATGGAGCATTGTGACGACAAGGGTACGGAACACTATGATGCATGAGTCATGCAGGATTGTAATGACAAGGGCATGGAGCATTGGGATGACAAATGTCATGAAGCATTGTGATGACTGGAGTCACGGAGCATTGTGATGAAAAGGGTCACGGTTCATTGTGATGAAAAGTTCATTGAGAATTGTGGTTATAAAGGTCACAGAGACTTGGGATAACGTGGGCATGGACCATTGTGATGACAAACGTTATGAAGCATTGTGATGACAGGGGTCATCGATAAAGGTGATGACTAGGGAATGGAGCATAGTGATGACAAGAGTCCCGGATCATTGTGTTGTCAGGTGTCATGGAGTGTTGTGATGACTGTTGTCATGGTGCATTGTGAGGACAGTGGATATGCAGCATTGTGATGAGAAGGTCATGGAGCATTTTGCTGATAATATTCATGGAGTATTGTGATGACAGTTGTCATGGTGCATTGTGATGATATTGGTCATGGAGCATTGTGATGAGAATGTCATGGAGCATTGTGCTGATAATATTCATTGAATATTGTGATGACAAGGGTCATGGAGCTTGGTGATGACAAGGTCCTGTAGCATTGTGATGAGAAGACCATGGAGGCTTGTGATGACAAGTTTCATGGAGCATTCTAATGAAAAGGGGCATGGATCATTGTGATGACAAAGGCAAGGAGCATTGTCATGAGACGGCCATGCAGCATTCTGATGACATGCATCATGGAGCTTTGTGATGACAAGGGCATGGAGCATTGTGATTACAGGGGTCTTGGAGCATTGTGATGAAAAGGGCTTGGATCATTGTGATGAAAAAGGCATGGAGCCTTGTCATGACAGGGTTCAAGGAGCATACTGACGACAAGTGTCAGGGAGCTGTGATGACAAGTGTATTGAGCATTGTGATGACAAATGTCATGGAGCATTGTGATGAGAAGACCATGGATAATTGTGATGATGAGTGTCATGGTGTGTTGTGATGATAAGTGTTATGGAACATTGTGATCAAAAGGTTTTGGAGCATTATGATGACAGAGGTCATGGAGATTACTGATTTCATTGTGATGACAATAGCCTGAAGCATTATGATGATGGGCATGGTGCATTGTGATGACAGGGTTCATGGAGCATTGAGATGAAAAGGGTCATGGAGCACTGTGATTACAGTGGTTTTGGAGCATTGTGATGACAAGGGCATGGAGCATTGTGATGAGAATGCCATGGAACATTCTGATGACATGCGTCATGGAGCTTTGTGATGACAAGGGCATGGAGCATTGTGATTGCAGGGGTCTTGGAGCATTGTGATGACAAGGGTCATGGAGCCTTGTGATGACAAGGCCGTGGATCATTGTTATGGCAGGGTTCATGGAGCATTGTTATGACAGAGGTAATGGAGCATTGTGATGAGAAGGGCATTGAGCACTGGTCTGAAATGTTTCATGAATTATTGTGATGAGAGAGGGCATGGAGCATTGTGATGAGAAATGTTATGAAGCATTGTGATGACTGGAGTCACGGAGCATTGTGATGACAGGGGTCATGGAGCATTGTGATGACAAGGGCATGGAGCATTGTGGTGACAGGGGCATGGAGCATTGGTCTGACATGTTTCATAGAGTATTGTGATGACATTGGACATGGTGCATTGTGATGACAAGGGCATGGATCATTGTGATGAGAAGGTCATGGAGTATTGTGAAGACAGGTGTCAGTGAGCATTGTGATGACATATGTCATGGTCCATTGCAATGACAATGGCAGGGAGCATTGTGATGCCAAATGTAATGGAGGATTTTGATGACAAATATAATGGAGCATTGTGATGACTAGGGCTTGGAGCATTATGATGACAAGGCCCATTGAGAATGTTCAGAACAATGTCGTGAAGAATTGTGATGACAAGGTCCTGGATCATTGTGATGAGAAATCCATAGAGACTTTTGATGATAAATCTCATGGAGCATACTGATGAAAAGGGGCATGGACCATTGTGATTACAGGGGTCTTGGAACATTGTGATGACATGGGCATGGTGCACTGTGAGGTGAAGGCCAAGGAGCATTCTGAAGGCATGTTTCATTGAGCTTTGTGATGACAAGGGCATGGAGCATTGTGTTTAAAGGGGTCTTGGAGCATTGTGAGGAAAAGGGCATGGATCATTGTGATGAAAAAGGCATGGAGCCTTGTCATGACAGGGTTCAAGGAGCATACAGACAACAAGTGTCAGGGAGCATTTTGATGACAAGTGTATTGAGCATTGTGATGACAAAGGTCATGGAGCATTGTGATGAGAAGACCATGGATAATTGTGATGACGAGTGTCATGGGGCACTGTGATGACAAGTGTTATGGAATATTGTGATCACAAGGGTTTGGAGCATTGTTATGACAGAGGTCATGGAGCATTTTGATTTCATTGTGATGACAACAGCATGAAGCATTATGATGATGGGCATGGTGCATTGTGATGACAGGGTTCATGGATCACTGAGATGAAAAATGGGCATGGAGCATTGTGATTACGGGGTCTTGGATCATTGTGATGAGAAGGGTCATGGAGGCTTGTGATGACAAGTGCATGGCGAATTGTGATGACAAGGGTCATGGAGCATTCTCATGACAAGCTTGTGGAGTATTTTGATTACAGTGGCGTGGAGCATTGTGATGAAAACTGCATAGGGCATTGTGATGAAAGAGTCATGGAGCATTTTCGTGACAGGGTTCAAGGAGCATTTTGATGACAAGTGTCAGGGAGCATTGTGATGACATGTGTATTGAGAATTGTGATGACAAAGGTCATGGAGCATTCTGATAAAAGTGCATGGGGTATTGTGATGACAGGCATCATGGAGCGTTGTGATGACAAGTGTTATGGAACATTTTGATCACAAGGGTTTGGAGCATTGTGAGGACAGAGGTCATGGATCATTTTGATTTCAAGGAGCATGGAGCATTGTGATTACAAGGGCATGAAGCAATGTGATCCCAAGGTTCATGGAGGATTGCTATGACAATGGTAATGGAGTATTGTGATGACAAGCGCATAGAGCATTGTAATGAAAAGTTCATGTAGCATTTTGCTGACAAAAGCATGGAGCATTGTGATGACAGGTGTCATGGAGCACTGAGATGACAAGCGTCACGGAGCATTGTGAATAAAGGGGTCATGGAGCATTGGGATGACAAGGTCATGGATCACTGTGATGACAAGTGTCATGGAGCATTGGGCTTAAAATGTTCATGGAGTATTGTGATGACAGGGGTCATGGAGCATTGTGATGACAGAGGTCATGGAGAATTTTGATTTCATTGTGCTGACAATAGCCGGAAGCATTATGATGATGGGAATGGTGCATTGTGATGACAGGGTTCATGGAGCATTGAGATGAAAAGGGGAATGGAGAATTGTGATTACAGGTGTCTGGGAGCACTGTGATGACAAGGACATGGAGCATTTTGATGAGAAGGACATGGAACATTCTGATGGCATGTGTCATGGAGTTTTGTGATGACAAGGGCATGGAGCATTGTGATTACAGGGGTTTTGGAGCATTGTGATGACAAGTGTCATGGAGCCTTGTGATGACAAAGCCGTGGAATATTGTGATGGCAGGGGTCATGGAGCATTGTTATGACAGGGGAAATGGAGCATTGTGATGAGAAGTGCATGGAGCATTGTGATTACAAGGTTTATGGAGCATTACAATGACAAATTTGTGGACCGTTGTGATGAAATTTGCGTAGCACCTTGTGATGACAAGGGTCATGGAGCATTTTTCTGACAAACGCATGGAGCATTTTGATGACAAGGGTCACGGAGCATTGTGATGAAAAGTTCATGGAGCATTGTGGTTATAAAGGTCACAGAGCCTTGTGATGACGCGGGCATGGACCATTGTGATGACAAATGTTATGAATCATTGTGATGACTGGAGTCACCGAGCATTGTGATGACAGGGGTCATGGAGCATTGTGATAAAAAGGGCATGGAGCATTGTGATGACAAGGGCATGGAACATTGGTCTAATAAGTTTCATGGATTATTGCGATGACAGTTGGAATGGCGCATTGTGATGACAAGGGCATGGAGCATTTTTATTACAGGTGTCTTGGAGCATTGCAAAGACATGGGTAATGGAGCCTTGTGATGACAAGGCCGGGGTACATTGTGATGGCAATGGTCATGGAGCATTGTTATGACAGAGGTAATGGAGCATTTTTATGAGAAGGGAATTGAGCAGTGGTCTGAAATATTTCATGGATTATTGTGATGAGATTGGGCATGGAGCATTGTGATGAAAAGGGCACGGAACACTGTGATACATGGGTCATGGAGGATTGTAATGTCAAGGGCAGGAAGCAATGTGATGAGAGGGTTCATGGAGCACTGTGATGACAATGACATCGAGCGTTGTGAGGAGAAGGCCATGGAGCATTCTGATGTCTTGCGTCATGGAGCTTTGTGATGACAAGGGCATAGAGCTTTGTGATTACAGGTGTCTTGGAGCATTGTGATGAAAAGGGAATGGATCACTGTGATGAAAAAGGCATGGAGCCTTGTCATGACAGGGTTCAAGGAGCATACTGACGACAAGTGTCAGGGAGCATTGTGATGACAAGTGTATTGAGCATTGTGATGACAAAGATCATGGAGCATTGTGATGAGAAGACCATGGATAATTGTGATGATGATCGTCATGCGGTGTTGTGATGATAAGTGTTATGAAACATTGTGATCACAAGGGTTTGGAGCATTATGATGACAGAGGTCATGGAGAATTTTGATTTCATTGTGATGACAATAGCCTGAAGCATTAGGATAATGGGCATGGTGCATTGTGATGACACGGTTCATGGAGCATTGAGATGAAAAAGGGCATGGAGCATTGTGATTACAGAGTTCTTGGAGCATTGCAATGACAAGTGCATAGAGCTTTCTAATGACAAGGTCATGTAGAATTTTGCTGACAAATGCATGGAGCATTGTGATGACAGGTGTCATGGAGCTTTGTGATGACAAGTCATGGAGCATTTTGATGACAAGGGCATGGTGCATTGTGATGACAAGGGCAGGAAGCATTTTGATGACTGGGTCATGCAGCAATTTGATGAAAAGTGTAATGGAACATTGTGATGGCAGTGGTCATGGAGCATTGTTATGACAGAGGTAATGGAGCATTTTGATGAGAAGGGCATTGAGCATTTGTCTGAAATGTTACAAGGATTATTGTGATGAGAGTGGGCATGGAGAATTGTGATGACAAGGGCACGGAACACTGTGATACATGGGTCATGGAGGATTGTAATGACAAGAGCATGGAGCATTGTGATGAGAAGGGCATCGAGCATTGTGATGACAAGTGTCATGGAGCTTTGTAATGACAAGGGCATGGAGCAATGTGATGAGAGCGTTTATGGAGCACTGTGATGACAATGACATGGAGCACTGTGATGCCAATGGTCATGGAGCTTTGTGATGACAAAGGTCATAGAACATTTTGATGACAAGAGTGTGGTGCATTGTGATGAGAAGGGCAGGGAGCATTTTGATGAGAGGGTCATGCAGCAATTTGATGAAAAGTGTAATGGAACATTTTGATGACAGGGGTTATAGAACATTTTGATGCCAGGGGTCATGGAGCTTTGGGATGAAAAGGGTCATGGAGCATTTTGATGACAGGGGTTATGGAAGATTGTGATGTCAGGGGTTATGGAACATTGTGCTGATAAGGGGATGTAGCATTGTGATGACTGGGGTCATGGAACATTGTGATTACCGGGGTGAGGGAGGATTGTGATAACTGGTGACGGAACATTGTGATATCTCAGGTGAGAGAGCATTTGGATGAGAAGTGCATGGAGCATTGTGATTACAAGGAGTATGGCGGATAGCGATGAGAAGGTTGTGGATCATTGTGATGAAAAGCGCGTGGCACATTGTGATGACAAGGGTCATGGAGTATTGTTCTGAAAAAGGCATGGAGCATTGTGATGACAAGGGTCACGGAGCATTGTGATGAAAATTTCATGGAGCATTGAGGTTACAAAGGACACAGAGCCTTTTGAGGACGCGAGCATGGACCGTTGTGTTGACAAACGTTATGAAGAATTGTGATGACTGGATTCAGGGAGCATTGTGATGACAGGGGTAATGGAGCATTGCGTTGACAGGGACATGGAGCATTGGTCTGACAATTTCATAGATTACTGTGATGACAGTGGACATGGTGCATTGTGATGACAAGGGCATGGAGCATTGTGATGAGAAGGTCATGGATTATTGTGAAGACAGGTGTCATGGAGCACTGTGATGACAATGGTCATGGAGCATTGTGAATACACGGGTCATGGAGCATTGGGATGACAAGGGCATGGATCATTGTGATGAGAAGGTCATGGAGTATTGTAAAGACAGGTGTCAGGGAGCATTGTGATGACATATGTCATGATCCACTGCGATGACAATGTCAGGGAGCATTGAGATGCCAAATGTAATGTAGGATTGTGATGACAAATATAATGGAGCCTTGTGATGACTAGGGCTTGGAGCATTATGATGACAAGGGCCATTGAGAATTTTCATGACAAGGTCGAAGAGCATTGTGATGACAAGGTCCTGGAGATTTGTGATTAGAAAACCATGGAGCCTTGTGAAGACAAGTCTCATGGAGCATACTGATGAAAAGGGGCATGGAACATTCTGATTATAGGGGTCTTGAAACATTGTGAAAGCAAGTGCATGGAGCATTGTGATGACAAAGGCAAGGAGCATTGGTCTAATACGTTTCATGGATTATTGTGATGACAGATGGAATGGCGCATTGTGATGACAAGGGCATGGAGCATTGTGATGACCAGGTCATGCAGTATTGTGAAGAGAGGTGTCAGGGAGCATTGTGATGACATATGTAATGGCCCATTGTGATGACAATGGCATGGAGCATTGTGATGCCAAGTGTCATGGAGGATTCTGATGACAAAGGTAATGGAGCATTGTGATGACAATGGCTTGGAGCATTGTGATGACAAGGGTCAGGGAGCATTGAGCTGACAAGTGCATGGAGAATTGTGATGACAAGGGTCATGGAGCATTCTGATGACAAGCTTTCGGAGTATTTTGATGACAATGGCATGGAGCATTGTGATGAAAACGGTATGGGGCTTTGTGATGAAAAAGGCATGGAGACTTTTCGTGACAGGGTTCAAGGAACATTCTGATGACAAGTGTCAGGGAGCATTGTGATGACATGTATATTGAGAATTGTGATGACAAAAGTCATGGAGCATTTTGATGTAAAGTCCATGGAATATTGTGATGACAGGCATCATGGAGCGTTGTGATGACACGTGTTATGGAACAATGTGATCACAAGGATTTGGAGCATTGTGATGACAGAGGTCATGGATCATTTTGATTTCAAGGAGCATGGAGCATTGTGATGACAAAGGAATGAAGCAATGTGATCCCAAGGTTCATGGAGGATTGTGATGACAATGGAAATGGAGTATTGTGATGACAAGTGCACAAAGCATTGTAATGACAAGGTCATGTAGCATTTTGCTGACAAAGGCATGGAGCATTGTGATGACATGTGTCATGGAGCACTGTGATGACAGGCGTCACGGAGCATTGTGAATACAGGGGTCATGGAGCATTGGGATGATAAGGGCATGGATCATTGTGATGACAAGAATCCCGGATCATTGTGTTGTGAGGTGTCATGGAATGTTGTGATGACAGTGGTCATGGAGCATTGTGATGATATTGGCCATGGAGCATTGTGATGAGTAGGTCGTGGAGCATTGGGATGAAAATATGCATGGAGTATTGTGATGATAGGGGTCCTGGAGCATTGTGATGACAAGTAAATGAAGCATCGTGATGACAATGTCCTGGAGCATTGTGATGAGAAGACCATGGAGACTTGTGATGACAAGTCTTATGGAGCATTCTGATGAAAAGGGGCGTGGAGCATTGTGATTACAGGGGTCTTGGAGCATTGTGAAGACTAGGGCATGGAGCATTGTGATGAGAAGGCCATGGAGCATTCTGATGACATGTGTCCTGGCGTTTTGTGATGACAAGGGCATGGAGCATTGTGATTAGAGGGATCTTGGAGCATTGTGATGAAAAGGGCATGGATCATTGTGATGAAAAAGGCATGGAGCCTTGTCATGACAGGGTTCAAGGAGCATACTGACAACAAGTGTCAGGGAGCATTGTGATGACAAGTGTATTGAGCATTGTGATGACAAAGATCATGGAGCATTGTGATGAGAAGACCATGGATAATTGTGATGATGAGCATCATGGGGTGTTGTGATGATTTGTGTTATGCAAAATTGTGATCACAAGGGTTTGGAGCTTTATGATGACAGAGGACATACAGAATATTGATTTCATTGTGATGACAATAGCCTGAAGCCTTATGATGATGGGCATGGTGCATTGTGATGACAGGGTACATGGGGCATTGAGATGAAAAGTGGCATGGAGCATTGTGATTACAAGGGTCTTGGAGCATTGTGCTGACAAGGGCATGGAACATTGTGATGAGAAGGCCATGGAATATTCTGATGACATGCGTCATGGAGCTTTGTGATGACAAGGGCATGGAGCATTGTGATTTCAGGGGTCTTGAGCATTGTGTTGAGAAGTGTCATGGAACCTTGTGATGACTAGGCCATGGAAGATTGTGATGGCAGGGGTCATGGTGCATTGTTATGACAGGAGTAATGGAGCATTGTGATGAGAAGGGTATGGAACTTTGGTCTGAAATATTTCATGGATTAGTGTGATGAGAGTGGGCATGGAGCATTGTGATGACAAGGGCAAGGAACACTGTGATACATGGGTCATGCAAGATTGTAATGACAAGGGCATGGAGCATTGTGATGAGAATGGCATCGAGCATTGTGATGACAAGTGTCATGGAGCTTTGTGATGACAAGGGCATGGAGCAATGTGATGAGAGAGTTCATGGAGCATTGTGATGACAATGACATGGAGCATTGTGATGCCAAGGGTTATGGAGCCTTGTGATGACAAGTCATGGAGCATTTTGATGACAAGGGCATGGTGCATTGTAATGAGAAGGTCAGGGAGCATTTTGATGACCGGGTCATGCAGCAATTTGATAAAAAGTGTAATGGAACATTTTGATGGCAGGGTTTATAGACCATTGTGATGTCAGGGGACTTGGAGTTTTGGGATGGAAAGGGTCAGGGAGCATTTTGATGACAGGGGTTATAGAACATTGTGATGGCAGGGGTCATGGAACTTTGTGATGATAAGGGGATGTAGCATTGTGATGACAGTGTCATGGAACCTTGTGATTACAGAGGTGAGTGAGTATTGTAATGACTAGTGATGGAACATTGTGATATCTCTGGTGAGAGAGCATTTTGATGAGAAGTGCATGGACCATTGTTATTACAACGTTTATGGAGCATTGCAATGACAAGTTTGTGGACCGTTGTGATGAAATGCGCGTGGCACATTGTGATGAAAATGGTCATGGAGCATTGTTCTGACAAAGACATGAAGCACTGTGATGACAAGTGTCACAGAGAATTGTGATGAAAATTTCATGGAGCATTGTGGTTACAAAGGTCACAGAGCCTTGTGATGACACGGGCATGGACCATTGTGATGACAAACGTTATGAAGCATTGTGATGACTGGAGTCACGGAGCATTGTGATGACCGGGGTCATGGAGCATTGTGATAAAAAGGGCATGGAGCATTGTGATGACAAATGTCCTGGAGCATTTTGATGACTAGGGAATGGAACATTGTGATGAAAAGAGTCCCGGATCATTGTGCTGTCAGGTGTCATGGAGTGTTGTGATGACAGTGGTCATGGAGAATTGTGATGATATTGGTCATGGAGCATTGCGATGACAAGCGAATGGAGCATGGTGTTGACAATGTCCTGGAACCTTTTGATGAGAAGACCATGGAGACTTCTTATGAGAAGTCTCATGGAGCATTCTGTTGAAAAGAGGCATGGAGCATTGTGATTACAGGGGTCTTGGAGCATTGTGATGACAAGGGCATGGATCATGGTGATGAGAAGGCCATGGAGCATTCTGATGACATGCGTCCAGGAGCTTTGTGATGACAAGGGCATGGAGCATTTTGATTAAAGTGGTCTTCGAGCATTGTGATGAAAAGGGCATGGATCATTGTGATGAAAAAGGCATGGAGCCTTGTCATGACAGGGTTCAAGGAGAATACTGAAGACAAGTGTCAGGGAGCATAGTGATGACAAGTGTATTGAGCATTGTGATGACAAAAATCATAGAGCACTGTGATGAGAAGGCCATGGATAATTGTGATGATGAGCGTCATGGGGTGTTGTGATGATACGTGTTATGGAACATTGTGATCACAAGGGTTCGGAGTATTATGATGACAGAGGTCATGGAGCATTTTGATTTCATTGTGATGACAATAGCCTGAAGCATTATGATGATGGGCATGGTGCATTGTGATGACAGGGTTCATGGAGCATTGATATGAAAAGGGGCATGGAGCATTGTGATTACAATGGTCTTGGAGCATTGTGATGACAAGGGCATGGAGAATTGAGATGAGAAGGCCATGGAACATTCTGATGACATGCGTCATGGAGCTTTGTGATGACAAGGGCATGGAGCATTGTGATTTCAGGCGTCTTGAGCATGGTGATGTCAATTGTCATTGAACCATGTGATGACTAGGCCGTGGAACACTGTGATGGCGTGGGTCATGGTGCATTGTTATGAAAGGGGTAATGGAGCATTGTGATGAGAAGGACATGGAATATTGGTCTGAAATGTTTCATGAATTATTGTGATGAGAGTGGGCATGGAGCATTGTGATGACAAGGGTACGGAACACTACAATACATGGGTCATGCAGGAATGTAATAACAGGGCATGGAGCATTGTGATGAGAAGGGCAACGAGCATTGTAATGACATGTGTCATGGAGCTTTGTGATGACAAGGGCATGGAGCAATGTTATGAGAGAGTTCATGGAGCATTGTGATGACAATGACATGGAGCATTGTGATGCCAAGGGTCATGGAGCTTTGTGATGACAAGTCATGGAGCATTTTGATGACAAGGGCATGGCGCATTGTGATGAGAAGGGCAGGGAGCATTTTGATGACCGGTTCATGCATCAATTTGATGAAATGTGTAATGGAACATTTTGATGGCATGGGGTATAGAACATTGTGATGTCAGGGGTCTTGGAGCTTTGGGATAAAGAGGGTCATGGAGCATTTTGATGACAGCGGTTATGGAACATTGTGATGTCAGGGGTCATGGAACATTGTGATGGTAAGCGGATGTAGCATTGTGATGACAGTGTCATGGAACATTGTGATTACAGGGGTGAGGGAGTATTGTGATGACTAGTGATGGAACACTGTGATATATCTTGTGAGAGAGCATTTTGATGAGAAGTGAATGGACCATTGTGATTACAATGTTTATGGAGCATTGCAATGAAAAGGTTTTGGACCGTTGTGATGAAATGTGCATGGCACATTGTGATGACAATGGCCATGGAGCATTGTTCTGACAAAGACATGGAGCATTTTGATGAGAAGGGTCACAGAGAATTGTGATGAAAAGTTCATGGAGCATTGTGGTTACAAAGGTCACAGAGCCTTGTGATGAGTCGGGCATGGAACATTTTGATGACAAACGTTATGAAGCATTGTGATGACAGGGGTCATGGAACATTGTGAGGACAAGGGCATGGACCATTGTGATGACAGGGGCATGGAGCATTGGTCTGAAAAGTTTCATAGATTATTGTGATGAGAGTGGGCATGGTGCATTGTGATGACAAGGGCATGGAGCATTGTGATGAGAATGTCATTGAGTATTGTGAAGACAGTTGTCAGGGAGCATTGTGATGACATATGTCATGGTCCATTGTGATGACAATGGCATGGACATTGTGATGCCAAATATAATGGAGGATTGTGATGACAAATATAATGGAGCATTGTGATGACTAGGGCTTAGAGCATTATGAGGACAAGGGCCATTGAAAATTTTCATGACAAGGTCTTGAAGCATTGTGATGACAAGGTCTTGGAGCATTGTGATGACAAAACCATGGATCCTTGTGATGAGAATTCTCATGGAGCATACTGATGAAAAGGGGCATGGAGCATTGTGATTACAGGGGTCATGGAACATTGTGATGACAAGGGCATGGAACATTGTGAGGAGAATTCCAAGGAGCATTCTGATGGCATGCGTCATTGAGCTTGGTGATGACAAGGGCATAGAGCATTGTGATTACATGGGTCTTGGAGCATTGTGATGAAAAGAGCATGGATCATTGTGATGAAAATGGCATGGAACCTTGTCATGACAGGGTTCAAGGAGCATACAGACAACAAGTTTCAGGGAGCATTTTGATAACAAGTGTATTGAGTATTGTGATGACAAAGCCATGGAGCATTGTGATGACAGGTGTCATGGAGCACTGTGATGACAAGCGTCATGGAGGAATCTGATGACAAAGGTAATGGAGCATTGTGATGACAATGGCTTGGAGCATAGTGATTACAAGGGTCACGGAGCATTGTGCTGGCAAGTGCATGGAGAATTGTGTTGACAATGATCATGGAGCATTTTGATGACTGCGGTTATGGAACATTGTGATGTCAGGTGTCATGGAACATTGTGATGATAAGGGGATGTAGCATTGTGATGACAGTGTCATGAAACCTTGTTATTACAGGGGTGAGGGAGTATTGTGATGACTAGTGATGGAACATTGTGATATCTCTAGTGAGAGAGCATTTTGATGAGAAGTGCATGGACCATTGTGATTACAACGTTTATGGAGCCTTGCAATGACAAGGTTGTGGACCGTTGTGATGAAATGCGCGTGGCACATTGTGATGACAAAGGTCATGGAGCATAGTTCTGACAAAGACATGGAGCATTGTGATGACAAGGGTCACAGAGAATTGTGATGAAATGTTCATAGAGCATTGTGGTTACAAAGGTCACAGAGCCTTGTGATGATGCTGGCATGGATCATTGTAATGACAAACGTTATGAAGCATTGTGATGACTGGAGTCACGGAGCATTGTGATGACAGGGGTCATGGAGCATTGTAATGACAAGAGCATGGAGCATTGTTATGACAGGAGAATGGAGCATTCGTCTAAAAAATTTCATAGATTATTGTGATGACAGTGGGCATGGTGCATTGTGATGACAAGGGCATGGAGCATTGTGATGAGAAGGTCATGGAGTATTGTGAAGAAAATTGTCAGGGAGCATTGTGATGATATATGTCATGGTCCATTGTGATGACAATGGCATGGAACATTGTGAGGCCGAATGTAATGGAGGACTGTGATGACAAATAAAATGGAGCATTGTGATGACTAGGGCTTGGAGCATTATGATGACAAGGGCCATTGAGAATTTTCATGACAAAGTCGTGAAGCATTGTGATGACAAGGTCCTGGAGCATTGTGATAACAAATCTATGGAGCCTTGTGATGACAAGTCTCATGGAGCATACTGATGAAAAGGGGCATGGAGCATTGTGATTACAGGGGTCTTGGAACATTGTGATGACAAGGGCATGGAACATTGTGAGGAGAAGACCAAGAAGCATTGTGATGGCATGTGTCATTGAGCTTTGTGATGACAAGGGCATGGAGCATTGTGATTACATGGGTCTTGGAGCATTGTGATGAAAAGGGCATGGATCATTGTGATGACAAAGGTCATTGAGCACTGTAATGAGAAGACCATAGATAACTGTGATGACGAGCCTCAGGAGGCATTGTGATGACAAGTGTTATGGAATATTGTGATCACAAGGGTTTGGAGCATTGTTATGACAGAGGTCATGGAGCATTTTTATTTCATTGTGATGAAAATAGCATGAAGCATTATGGTGATGGGCATGGTGCATTGTGATGACAGGGTTTGTGGATCATTGAGATGAAAAGGGGCATGGAGCATTGTGATTACAGGGTTCTTGGAGTGTTGTGATGAGAAGGGTCATGGAGCCTTTTGATGACAAGGCCATGGAACATCTTGATGGCAGGGTCATGGAGCATTTTTATGACAGGTGTAATGGATACTGTGATGGCAAGGGCGTGGAGCATTTTGATGAGAAGTCCATGGAGCATTCTGATGACATGTGTCATGGAGCTTTGTGAAGACAAGGGCATGGAGCAATGTGATGAGAGCGTTCATGGAGCATTGTGATGACAAGGACATGGAGCATTGTGATGCCAAGGCTCATGGATCTTTGTGATGACAAAAGTCATGGAACATTTTGATGGCACGGGCGTTGTGCATTGTGATGAGAAGGGCAGGGAGAACTGTGATGACAGGGTCATGGAGCAATTGGATGAAAACTGTCATGGAACATTTTAATGACAGGTGTTATGGAACATTGTGAGGTCGGGGGTCATCGAACACTGTGATGATAAGTGCATGTAGCATTGTGATGACAGGAGTCATGGAACATTGTGATGACAGGGGTGAGGGAGTATTGTGACGCATAGTGATGTAGCATTGTGATATCAGTGGTGAGAGAGCATTTTGATGAGAAGTGCATGGAGCATTATGATGAAAATGTTTATGGAGCACTGTGATGACAAGTTTGTGGAGCACTGTGATGATAAGCACATGGTGCATTGTGATGACATGTGTCGTGGAGCATTGTGGTGACAAGCGCATGGAGCATTGTGATACCAAGGGTTATGGAGCATTGTGCTGAGAAAGGCATAGAGCATTGTGATGACAAGGGTCAAAGAGCATTGTGATGAAAAGTTCACGGAACATTGTGGTTAAAATGGTCACAGAGACTGTTGATGAAGAGGGCATGGACCATTGTGATGACAAAGGACATGAAGCATTGGGATGACTGGAGTCACGGAGCATACTGATGACAGGGGTCATGGAGCATTGTGATAACAAGGGCATGGAGCATTGTGATGACAAGGGCATGGAACATTGGTCTAAAAATTTCATGGATTGTTGCAATGACAGTTGGAATGGCACATTGGGATGACAAGGGCATGGATCATTGTGATGACCAGGTCATGCAGTATTGTGAAGACATGTGTCAGGGAGCCTTGTGATGACATATGTAATGGCCCATTTTGATGACAATGGCATGGAGCATTGTGATGCCAAGTGTCATGGCGGATTCTGATGACAAAAGTAATGGAGCATTGTGATGACAATGGCTTGGAACACTGTGATGACAAGGGTCACGGAGCATTGTGCTGACAAGTGCATGGAAAATTGTGATGACAAGGGTCATGGAGAATTCTGATGACAAGCTTGTGGAGTATTTTGATGACAATGGCATGGAGCATTGTGATGAAAACGGCATGGGGTATTGTGATGAAAAAGACTTGGAGCCTTTTTGTGACAGGGTTCAAGGAGCATTCTGATGACAACTGTCAGGGAGCATTGTGATGCCAAGTGTATTGAGAATTGTGATGACAATGTTCATGGAGTATTGTGATGAAAAGTGCATGGAGTATTGTGATGACAGGCATCATGGAGCGTTGTGATGACAAGTGTTATGGAACATTGTGATCACAGGGATTTGGAGCATTGTGATGAAAAGGGCACTGATCATTGAGATGAAAAAGGCATGGAGCCTTGTCATGAAAGGGTTCAAGGAGCATACTGACGACAAGTGTAAGGGAGCATTGTGATGACAAGTTTATTGAGCATTGTGATGATAAAGATGTTGAAGCATTGCGATGAGAATGCCATGGCTAATTGTGATGATGAGCGTCATGGAGTGTTGTGATGATGTGTGTTATGGAACATTGTGATTACAAGGGTTTGGTGCATTATGATGACAGAGGTCATGGAGAATATTGATTTCATTGTGATGACAATAGCCTGAAGCATTATGATGATGGGCATGGTGCATTGTGATGACAGGATTCATGGAGCATTGAGATGAAAATTGGCATGGAGCATTGTGTTTACAGGGGTCTTTTAGCATTGTGATGACAAGGTCATGGAGCATTGTGAGGAGAAGGCCATGGCGAATTCTGATGACATGCATCATGGAGCTTTGTGATGACACGTGCATGGAGCATTGCGATTACAGGGGTCTTCAGCATTGTGATGACAAGTGTCATGGATCCTTGTGATGACTAGGCGTTGGAACATTGTGATGGCAGTGGTCATGGTGCATTGTTATGACAGAGGTAATGAAGCATTGTGATGAGAAGGGCTTGGAACATTGGTCTGAAATGTTTCATGGATTATTGTGATGAGAGTGGACATGGAGCATTGTGATGACAAGGGTACGGAACACTATGATACATGGGTCATGCAGGATTGTAATGACAAAGGCATGGAGCATTGTGATGAGAAGGGCATCAAGCATTGTGATGAAAAGTGTCATGGAGATTTGTGATGACAAGGGCATTGAGCAACGTTATGAGAGGGTTCATGGAGCATTGTGATGACAATGACATGGAGCATTGTGATGCCAAGGGTCATGGAGCTTTGTGATGACAAAAGTCATGGATCATTTTGATGACAAGTGTGTTGTGCATTGTGATGAGAAGGGCAGGGAGCATTTTAATGAGAGTGTCATGCAGCAATTTGATGAAAAGTGTAATGGAACATTTTTATGGCAGGGGTTATAGAACATTGTGATGTCAGGGATCTTGGATCTTTGGGATGAAAAGGGTCATGGAGCATTTTGATGACAGGGGTTATGGAACATTGTGATGTCAGGGGTCATGGAACATTGTGATTATAAGGGGATGTAGCAGTGTGATGACAGGGTCATGGAACATTGTGATTACAGGGGTGATGGAGTATTGTGATGACTAGTGATGGAACACTGTGATATCTCTGTTGGGAGAGCATTTTGATGAGAAGAGCATGGAGCATTGTGATTCCAAGCTTTATGGATCATTGCAATGCCAAGGTTGTGGACCGTTGTGATGAAATGCACGTGGAACATTGTGATGATAATTGTCATGGAGCACTGTTCTGACAAAGACATGGAGCATTGTGATGACAAGGGTCACAGAGAATTGTGAAGAAAAGTTCATGGAGCATTGTGGTTACAAATGTCAAAGAGCCTTGTGATGACGCGGGCATGGACCACTGTGATGACAAAGGTTATGAAGCATTTTGATGACTGGAGTCACGGAGCATTGTGATGACAGGGGTCATGGAGCAATGTGATGACATGTGTCATGGAGCATTGTGCTGACAAGCGCATGGAGCATTGTGATGACAAGGGTCATGGAGCATTGTGCTGAGAAAGGCCTAGAGCATTGTGATGACACGGGTCAAAGAGCATTGTGATGAAAAGTTCATGGAGCATTGTGGTTAAAAAGGTCACAGAGACTGTTGATGATGAGGGCATGGATCATTTTGATGACAAACGTCATGAAATATTGTGATGACTGGAGTCATGGAACATTGTGATGACAGGGGTCATGGAGCATTTTGATAACATGGGCATGGAGCATTGTGATGTCAAGGGCATGGAGCATTGGTCTAATAAGTTTCATGGATTATTGCGATGACAGTTCGAATGGCGTATTGTGATGACAAGGTCATGGAGCATTTTGATGACCAGGTCAAGCAGTATTTTGAAGACATATGTCAGGGAGCATTGTGATGACATATGTAATGGCCCATTGTGATGACAAGGGAATGGAGCACTGTGATGACAATGTCCTGGAGCACTGTTATGTGAAGACCATGGAACCTTGTGATGACAATTCTCATGGAGCATTCTGATGAAAAGGCATAGGGAACATTGTGATTACAGGGGTATTGGAGCATTGTGATGACAAGGGCATCGAAAATTATGATAAGAAGACCATGGAGCATTCTGATGACATGCGTCATGGAGCATTGTGATGACAAGTGCAAGGAGCATTGTGATCAAAGGTGTCTTGGAGCATTGTGATGAAAAGGGCATGGATCATTGTGATGAAATAGGCAAAGAGCCTTGTCATGAAAGAGTTCAAGGTGCATACTGAGGGCAATAGTCAGAGAGCATTGTGATGACAAAATCATGGTGCATTGTGATGAGAAGACCATGGATAATTGTGCTGACCAGCCTCATGGGGCATTGTGATTACAAGTGTTATGGAACATTGTGGTCACAAGAGTTTGCAGCATTGTGAGGACAGAGGTCATGGAGCATTTTGATTTCATTGTGATGACAATAGCATGAAGCATTATGATGATGGGCAAGTGCATTGTGATGACAGCGTTCATGGAGCATTGTGATGAAAAGTGGCATGGAGCATTGGTCTGACAAGTTTCATGCATTATTGTGATAAGAGTGGCCATGGCACATTGTGATGACAAGGGCATGGAGCACTGTGATGACAAGGTCATGGATTATTGTGAAGAAAGTTGTCATGGAGCATTGTGATGACAAGGGCATGGAGCATTGTGATATCAAGGGCCAATGATCATTTTAATATCCAGGTCGTGAAACATTGTGATGAACAGCGCATGGAGCTTCCTATGAGAGGGGTCATGGAGCATTGCGATGACAAGTGCATGGAGTATTGTGATGACAAGAGCATATAACATTTTGATGTGAAGTGCCATGGAGCATTGTAATGATAAGGTCGTGGAGAATTCTGAGGACAAGGGACATTGAGCTTTGAGATGACAAGGCATGGAGCATGGTGATGGCAAGACTGTGGAGCATTGTGATGAGAAGACCTTGGGTAATTGTGGTGTCGAGCATCATGAAGCACTGCAATGACAAGGGGCATGAAGCATTGTGATGACAGGTGTCAGGGAGCATTTTGATGACAGGTGTCATGCAGCAATCTGATGACAAGGGCATGGAACATTGTGATGACAAGTGCATTGAGCATTGTGATGACAAGTGCATGGAGCATTGCAATTTCAAGTGTATGGAGAATTGTGATGACAAGAGCATGTGATATTTTGATGAGAAGTGTCATGTAGCATTGTGATGACAAGGACGTGGAGAATTGTGATGACAAGGGACATGGAGCATTGTGATAACCAGGGCATGGAGCATTGTGATGACAGGGGCCATGGAGCATTATTATGACAAGGCCATGGTGCATTCTGACATAAGATATCACTTATGAACGGAATGTAATCATGGCTACATATGAACTGAATTAGGGAAGAGAACAGAGTCTCAGATATAGAAAACACTCTAACGCTTGCTTAAGGGGAAAGACAGGTGGGGAGATGAACAAAAAAAAGTTTGATATTAGCACAGGTACCGTTCCATAATCCAAAAACAGAAGAGACAAGCCCTACTCCTTCCTCAATGAACGGAACTCAACATCCTTATTCCCCGCAGAGAAATATATCTGACTAGTAAGAATCTTAAAACCTATGTATTGATATGTCTCCGTAAGGGAACTAAGTGTGTCTAGAACGACATAAACATGGAAGTGAGAATAAGCTCAAACCCACTATAAAAATGAATTTCAAAACAAAACATAAAAACAGTAAAATTCTTACACAATACCTTCAGGGGTTCTGATGAAACCTGGAATGACCCTATCTACAATGACAGCTGGATGTGGCATAACGCAGGTCACTTGGGACTGAGAGGATTGGTGAGATTGGGTGAAAAAATGCAGACCCTTTAAAGCAATAATGCCTGCCACGCATTCCATGGTTCCCAACTCTCCAAGTAGAAGGGAATATCACTACAGTTATAACATGTATGGGAACCTAGAGAATGGAAACCATCTGATGGTGAAAGGTTTCTAAAACTCTACTACTTTTTTCTCTCCTTGTGCTCCAGTTTGACATTCCAACTGCTTTACTATCAATCTCCCAACTTGGAGAGTCAGGCCCTATAACCTCCTGGTTCGCACAGTTGGCAAATTGTGCAGAGGATATAAGGGAACAGAGAGAACCAATGAGAGAGTAGCTGTAGGCATATGGACGGCCACATTTCACTCTAATTTCCCGTCACAAAGAGGAATTAACCAAAGACTCAGCCTGCCCCCCCCCAGAACCAGTATAGGTCCAGAAGCAAAAGTGTGGATTTGCGGTCAGCTCACAAAAACGCGAGTTGAAAAATGGAACTCAGGGCCACAGCAATTCACTAACCTGCAGAGTTATAAAGGACTACTCTCTTCCAAAAATCTGTTGAGGGAAAGCCACGAGGCGGAAGTGGAAATGAGGCAGAGTGGCATGAAACAGATTTCAAGAGGTACATTGGAATCGCCTTTAAACACAGGAAAAGCATCACAACTTCGAAAATAATGGAAATGGTCATAAAGGGCATGTGGGTTTTCACGTGAATATATACAGGAGAAAACGCATATGCCCTTTTCGGGCAAGCAAGCAAGCGGGCAATGCAAATCTGCACTACAAAGAAGTATAACTTTCCACCAGCCAAAAGGGATATCCACAAAATGGGTAAAAACCAGAAAGGCAAGACAGGACCTGGCGAACTCGGAGCCTTGATATGCTGATGGGTGGGAGGCAAACTGCCAACGGCCTCTCTGGAGCAGTGCATTGTGTTCCCTAAAACAAGTAAACAACAGAGCTACAGAGCCAAGGGCACTTCCAGTCTAGGGAATATACCTTGGGAAAACTGAAAATAAATAAGACAGATCCACACCAAAATTCAGGGCTGCACTGCTTACAAAAACCTCAACTTGGGTACACATTAAATATCCCAGGAAAGACAAAAATGGTTCAAGAAATTGTGGTACTTACATACGATGGAATATCCCTCAGCCATGAAATCAATGTCATAAGGCCAGTAGCAGCAAAATGAGTGGATTCAGGTACGATAATTCTAAGTGAAATAAGTCACACAGAAAAAGAAACTTATCATAAGATATCACTTATGAAGATCCTTTAAACATGGCTACACATGAACTGAGTTAGGAAAGAAAAGAGAGACTCACATATAAAAAAAAACGCTTATGCTTGCTTAAGGGGGAAGGAGAGGTGGGGTGATGCATAAAATCAGAGTTTGATATTAGTACAGGTACCGTTCCAAAAACCAAATACGAAATAGACAAAACCTACACCTTCCTCAGTGAAAGGGACTCAACACCCCATATTCAACACAGAGTAATATATCTTAAAAGTATGAATCTTAAAACCTATGTATTGATATGTCTCCATAAGGGAATCAAGTGTGTCTAGACTGGCATAAACATGACAGTGAGAATCAGCACAAACCCACTATAAAAAGGAATTTCAAAAACAAAACAAAAAAAAAGGGAAATTTCTTTCAATTCCTTCAGGGTCTCTGATGAAACCTGGAATGACCCTATCTACAATGACAGCTGGATGTGGCATAAGGCTGGACACTTGGGACTGAGAGGATTGGTGAGATTGGGTGAGCAAATGCAGACCCTTTAAAGCAATAATGAGGGGCACCCATTCCATGGGTCCCAACTCTCCAGGTTGAAGGGAATATTACTACAGCTATTACAGGTACGGGAAACCTAGAGAATGGACACACTGTGAACACGAAAGGTCTCTAAAACTCAACTAATAGTCCCACTCCTGGTGCTCCGGTTTGACTTTCCAACTGCTTTACTATCAATCTCCCAACTAAGAGAGACAGCCCCTTTAACCTCCTGTTTCTCACAGGTTTCCAATTTCGCAGAGGATGAATGGGAAGAGGGAGAACCAATGAGAGAGTAGCTGTTAGGCATTTGGACGGGCATATGTCACTCTTATTTTCCGAGAGGAAGAAGAATTGACCAAAGTCTCAGCCACCCACTGGAAACCAGTATATGTCCTGAACCAAAATATTGGACTTGTGTACAGCTCAGAAAAAAAGAGTTAATAAACGGAGCTCAGGGGCACAGAAATTCACAAACTGGCAGAGTAATAAAGGACAACTATCGTCCAAAAATCTGTTGAGGGAAGGCCACGAGGCGCACTTGAAAGCCAGGCAGAATAGCTGGAAAGGGATTTCAAGAGGTACATTGGAATCGCCTTTAAAGCACAGGAAGTGAGGCACCACTTCGACAATGATGCACTTGGCCAAAAAGGGCGTATGCATTTTCTCCTGAGTATATTCAGGAGAAAACGCATAAACTCTTTTTGGCCAAGCAAGCACGCGGACAATGCAAGTCTGCACTACAAAGAACTATCACTTCCCACCGGTCCAAAGGGATATCCACAAAACGGGTAAAAACCAGAAATTCAAGGCAGGCCCTGGAGAACATGGAGCCTTGTTATGCTGATGGGTGGGATGTAAATTGCCAACTGCCTCTCTGGAGGAGTGCATTGTGTTCCCTAAAACAAGTAAAGAACAGAGCTACAGAGCCAAGGACACTTCCAGTCTAGGGCATATACCTTGGGAAAACTGAAAATCAATAAGACACAGCCACCGCAAAATTTAGGGCTGCACTGCTTACAAGAACCTCAACTTCGGTACACCTTAAATATCCCAGGAAATATAAAAATGGTTCAAAAATTGTGGTACTTACGTACGATGGAATATGCCTCAGGCATGAAATCAATGTCATAAGACCAGTAGCAGCAAAATGAGTGGATTCAGGTACGATGATTCTAAGTGAAATAAGTCACACAGTAAAAGAAACTTATCATAAGATATCACTTTTGAAGATCCTGTAAACATGGCTACACATGAACTGAGTTAGGAAAGAGAACGGTGTCTCACATTTAAAAAACACTCTTATGCCTGCTTAAGGGGGAAGGAGAGGTGGGGTGATGCATAAAACCAGAGTTTGATCTAAGCACAGGTACCGTTCCAGAAACAAACTATGGAATAGACAAGACCTACACCTTCCTCAGTGAAAGGGACTCAAAACCCCATATTTCCTGCAGAGGAATATGTCTGATTAGTAAGAATCTTAAAACCTATGTATTGATATGTCTCCATAAAAGAATCAAGTGTTTCTAGACTGGCATAAACATGGCAGCGAGAATCAGCTCAAACCCATTATAAAAAGGAATTTGAAAAAAAAATAATAATGGGAAATTCTTTACAATTCCTTCAGGAATTCTGATGAAACCTGGAATGACCCTATCTACAATGACTGCTGTATGTGGCATAAGGCTGGACACATGGGACTGAGAGGATTGGTGAGATTGGGTGAGCAAATGCAGACCCTTTAAAGCAATAATGCATGGCACCCATTCCATGGGTCCCATGTCTCCAAGTTGAAGGGAATATTACAGCAGATATAACATGTACGGGAATCCTTGAGAATGGACACTCTGTGAATACGAAAGGTCTCTAAAACTCAATGAATAGTCCCTCTCCTGGTGCTCCGGTTTGACATTCAAACTGCTTTACTATCAATCTCCCAACTTGGAGAGACAGCACCTTTAACCTCCTCGTTCGCACAGGTTGCCAATTTGACAGAGGATGAAAGGGAAGAGGGAGAACCAATGAGAGAGTAGCTGTTATGCATTTGGACGGGCATATGTCACTCTTATTTCCCAGGAGGAAGATGAATTAACCACAGTCTCAGCCACCCACTGAGAACCAGTATAGGTCCTGAACCAAAATATTAAACATGCGTTCAGCTCAGAAAAAAAACGAGTTAAATAATGTAGCCCAGGGGCACAGCAATTCACAATCAGGCAGAGTAATAAAGGACAACTATCGTCCAAAAATCTTTTGAGGGAAGGAAACGAGGCGGACTTGAAAGCGAGGCAGAATAATAGGAAACAGATTTCAAGAGGTACAATGGAATCACCTTTAAAGCACAGGAAGAGGGGCACAATTTCGACAATGATGCACTTGGCCAAAAAGAGCGTATGCGTTTTCTCCTGAATATATTCAGCAGAAAACGCATACGACATTTTTGGCCAAGCAAGCAAGTGGGCAATGTAAATCTGCACTACAAAGAAGTATCACTTCCCACCGGTCAAAAGGGACATCCACAAAATGGGTAAAAACCAGAAAGGCAAGAGAGGCCCTGGAGAACAGGGAGCCTTGTTATGCTGATGGGCGGGATGTAAGTTGCCAAATGCCTCTCTGGAGGAGTACATTGTGTTCCCTAAAACAAGTAAACAACAGAGCTACACAGCCAAGGGCAGTTCCAGTCTAGGGAATATACCTTGGGAAAACTGAAAATCAATAAGACAGAGCCACCACAAAATTTAGCGCTGCACTGCTTACAAGAACCTCAACTTGGGTACACCTTAAGTATCCCAGGAAAGACAAAAATGGTTCAAGATATTGTGGTAATTACGTACGATGGAATATCGCTCAGCCATGACGTCAATGTCATAAGACCAGTAGCAGCAAAATGAGTGGATTCAGGTACGATGATTCTAAGTGAAATAAGTCACACAGAAAAAGAAACTTATCATAAGATATCACTTATGAAGGTCCTGTAAACATGGCTACACATCAACTGAGTTAGGAAAGATTACAGAGTAACTAATCTTATCATAAGTTATCACTCATAGCGGGAATGTACACATGACTACACATGAACTGAATTACAAACACAACAGAGTCACACATTTAGAAAACATCTTCTGCCTGCTTAATGGGAAAGCCGAGGTGGGGTGATGCATAAAACCACAGTTTTAAATTAGCACAGATTCCGTTATATAAACCATGTATGTAATAGACAACACCTACTCCCGGCACAATGAACTGGACTCAACAACCCCTATTCATTGCAGAGGAATATTTCTGACTCTAAGTATTTTAAAACATATGTATTCTCATGTCTCCATAAAGGAATCATGTGTGTGTATAACGGCATGAACAGAGCACTGAAATTCAGTTAAACCCACTTATAAAAATAAATTTCAAAAGCAAAATGCAAAAACAGATAGAAAGTCTTAAAAATTACGTTCAGGGCCTGTGATGCAAGCTAGATTGACCACCTTTACACCCACAGCTGAATGAGACATAAGACTGGACTCTTGGGGCTGACAAGATTACTGAGGTTGTGTGAACAAAAGAACACCACTTAGAGCAATACTGTGTGCTACCCATTCTAGTGGTCCCAACTCTCCAGGTTTAAGGGAATCTTCCTCCAGTTAATACATGCATGGGAAACCCAGTGGATGGTACACTGTGTAATTGGGAAAGTTTTCTAAAAGGTACCTCATTTTTCCTTTTGTCGTGCTCGGCTTCGCCATTCCATCTGCATTACTCAAAATCTCCACACTTGGAGTGTCAGTGCCTTTACCCTCCCGTTATGCACAGTTTGCAAACTGTGCAGAGGATTAACAGGAAGAGGGGAAATAAATGAGAGATTAGCTGTAGGTGTTTGGATGGGTACATGTCACTCTAGTTTCCCATCAGGAAGAATAATTAAGCAAAGGCTCAGCCTGAAGCCCCGGAACAGGACTAGGGCCTAAAGCCATACTGCGGTATTGCAGCCAGCTCACAAAGAGGCAAGTTGAAACATGGAAATCAGGGGCACAGCAATTCACAAACTTGCAGAATTATAAAGGACAACTATCATCCAGAAATATATTGAGGAAAGGCAGTGAAGAGGATTTGAATGCAAGGCAGAATTGAAGGAAACAGATTTCAAGAGGTAGATTGGAGTCATCTTTAAAGCACATGAAAAGCGACAGAATTTCGACAATGTTGCCCTTGGCTGAAAAGGGATTATGTGTATTTTCTTGAATATATTCGGGAAAAAATGCATATGAACTTTTTGGCTAAGCAAGCCATCAGGCATTGCAAATCCACACTACAGAGAAGTGTCCCTTACCTCCAGTCAAAAGGGCCATCCACAAATAGTGTAAAATCCACAAATGCAGGACAGGCCATGGAGAAAAGGGAGCCTGGTTACGCCGATGGACAGGATGTAAATTGCCAACAGCCTCTCTGGAGAACTGTATGTTGTTTTCTAAAACAGAGCTACAGAGTATAGCACACTTCCACTCATGGGCGTGTATTTTGGGAAAACTAAAAATCCACAACACACAGCCAGCCCGAAATTTAGGGCTGCTCTGTTTACAAGAACCTCGACTTCGGTACACTTTATATATCCCAGGAAAGGAAAAAAAAAATGGATATAGATGTTGTGGTACTTATATACAAAGGAATGTCACTCAGACATAAAATCAATGTCATAAGGCCAATAGCAGCATAATGAGTGGCTTTAGGTACGATGATGCTAAGTGAAATGAGCCACAAAGAAAAAGAAACTTATTGTAATATGTCACTTATAGAGGAAATGTAAACATAGCTACACATGAACTGAATTTCAAAAGAGAACAGAGTTACACATTTAGAAAACACACTTATGCCTCCTTAAGGGGAAAGGTGACGTGGGGTGATGTGTAAAAGAAGAGTTTGAAATTAGCACAGATCCTATTCCATATACCAAATAGTTAATAGACAAGACCTACTCCTTTCTCAATGAACTGGACACAACACACCCTATTCACTGAAGAGGAATATATCTGACTGGTAATAACCTTGAAACCTATGTATTTATATGTCTCCATAATGGAATCAAGTGTATGTAGATTGGCATAAACACAGATCAATGGAACAGGACAGGAAGCCCAGAGATAAACCTACATACCTATGGCTATCTCATCTATGACAAAGGAGCTAAGGATATACAATGGAGAAAAGACTGTCTCTTCAGTAATTGGTGCTGGAAAAACTGGACCCCTACACAAAAAAGAATGAAATTAGAACACTCCATAACACCATACACAAAAATAGACTCTAAATTGATTAGAGATCTAAATATAAGACCAGACACTATAAAACACTTAGAGGAAACCATAGGCAGAACACTCTATGACATAAATCACAGCAAGATCCTTTTGGACCCACCTCCTAGAGAAATGGAAATAAAAACAGAAATCAACAAATGGGACCTAATGAAACTTAAAAGCTTTTACACAGTACAGGAAAACATAAACAAGATGCAAAAACAACCCTCAGAATGGGAGAAAATATTTTCAAATGAAGCAATTGACAAAGGATTAATCTCCAAACTTTACAAGCACCACATGTAGCTCAATATCACAAAAACAAACAACCCAATCCAAAAACGGGCAGAAGACCTAAATAGACATTTCTCCAAAGAAGATATACAGATTACCAAGAAACACATGAAAGGATGCTGAACATCACTAATCATTAGAGAAATGCAAATCAAAACTACCCTGAGGTATCACCTCACAGCACTCAGAGTGGCAATCATCAAAAAAATCTACAAAACAATAAATGCTGGAGAGGCCTTTATTGGAGAAAAGGGAACACACTTGCACTGTGGGTGGGAATGTAAATTGATATGAGCACTAGGGAGAACAGTACGGAGGTTCCTTTAAATAACTAACAATAGAAGTACCATACGACTCAACAATCCAACTACTGGGCATTTGCCTTGCGAAAACCATAATTCAAAAAGAGTTATGTACAAAAATGTTCATTGCAGCTCTATTTGCATTAGCCAGGACATGGAAGCAACCTAAGTGTCCATCGACAGATGAATGGATAAAGAAGATCTGGCACATATATACCATCAAATATTACTCAACCATAAAAAGAAGCAAAACTGAGTTATTTGTACTGAGGTGGATGGACTTAGAATCTGTCCTACACAGTGAAGTAAGTCTGAAAGGGAAAAACAAATACTGTATGTTAACAGAGATATATGGAATCTAATGAAGAAAAAAAAAGATTTTGAAGAACCTAGTGGCAGGACAGGATTAAGGACACAGATATAGAGAAAGGACTGGAGGACACCAGAAGGGGGATGGGTAAGCTGGGACGAAGTGAGAGAGTGGCATGGACATAAATACATTACCAAATGTAACACCGATAGCTACTGGGAAACAGCCACATAGAACAGGGAGATCAGCTCGGTGCTTTGTGACCACATAAAGGGGTGGGATATGGAGTGTGGGAGGGAGATGCAAGAGGGAGGGGATCTGGTGATATTTGTAGATGTATAACTGATTCACTTTGTTATACAGCAGAAACGAACACTCCATTGTAAAGCAATTATACTTCAATAAACGTGTAAAAGGAAAACAAATAAAAAAAAAGCCCTAGGATAAATCTACACACTTATGGTCAACTAATCTATGACAAAGGAGGCAAGACTATACAATGGAGATAAGTCAGTCTCTTCAATCATTGGTGCTGGGAAATATGGAGAGCTACATGTAAAAGAATGAAATTAGAACACTCCCCAACACCATACATAAAAATATATTCAAAATGAATTAGAGACCTTAATGTAAGACCAGACAATATAAAACTCTGAGAGGAAAACTTACGAAGGATACTCTGACGTAAATCACAGCAAGATTTTTTTTTTTTTGCGGTACGTGGGCCTCTCACTGTTGTGGCCTCTCCCGTTGCGGAGCACAGGCTCTGGACGCGCAGGCTCAGCGGCCATGGCTCACGGTCCCAGCCGTTCCGCGGCATGCGGGATCCTCCCGGACCGGGGCACGAACCGGCGTCCCCTGCATCGGCAGGTGGACTCTCAACCACTACGCCACCAGGGAAGCCCAGCAAGATCTTTTTTGATCCACCTCCTATAGTAATGAAATAAAAAAGAAAACTATACAGATGGGACTAATGAAACGTAAAAGCTTTTGCAAAGTAAAGGAAACTACAAACAAGACGAAAAGACAACCCTCAGAATGGCAGAAAATATTTGCAAACGAATCAATGGACAAATGATTAATCTCCAATATATATAAACAGCTCATGTAGCTCAATATTAATAAAACAAACAACCCAATACAAAAATGGAAGATCTAAATAGACATTTCTTCCAAGAAGACATAGAGATGGCCAGTACGCACATGAAAATCTGCTCAACATCACTAATTATTAGAGAAATGGAAATCGAAACTACAATGAGGTATCACGTCACACCTGTTAGAATGGGCATCATCAGAAAATCTACAAACAACAAATACTGGAGAGGGTGTGGAGAAAAGGAACCTTCTTCCACTATTGTTGGGAATGTAAATCGATACAGTCTCTATGGAGAACAGTATGGAGGTTCCTTAAAAAACAAAAATAGAATTACCATATAATCCAGCAATCCCACTACTGGGCATATACCCAGAGAAAACCATAAATCAAAAAGACACATTCACGGCAAAGGGAGGAAGATGGCGGAAGAGTAAGACGCGGAAATCACCTTCCTCCCCACAGATACATCAGTAATTCATCTACACGTGGAACAACTCCTACAGAACACCTACTGAACGCTGACAGAAGACCTCAGACCCCTCAAAAGGCAAGAAACTCCCCCATATACCTGGGTAGGACAAAAGAAAAAAGAATAAACAGAGACAAAAGGATAGGGACGGGACCTGCACCAGTGGGAGGGAGCCGTGAAGGAGGGAAGGTTTCTACACACTACAAGCCCCTTTGCGGGCGGAGACTGCAGGTGGCGGAGGGGGAAAGCTTCGGAGTAGCGGAGGAGAGCACAGCAACAGGGGTGTGGAGGGCAAAGCGGAGAGATTCCGCCACAAAGGATCGGTGCCCTCAGGCACTCACCATCCCGAGAGGCTTGTCTGCTCGGCCGCCGTGGCGGTGGGGCTAGGAGCTGAGGCTCGGGTATCGGCTTTCAGTCAGAGCGCAGGGAGAGGACTGGGGCTGGCGGCAGGAAGAGAGCCTGAAGGGGTTAGTGCACCACGGCTAGCCCGGAGGGAGTCCGGGGAAAGGGTCTGGAGCTGCCGAAGAGGCAAGAGAGTTTTTTCCCTTTTGTTTCCTGGTGCGCGAGGAGAGGGCATTAAGAAGGCTGCTTAGGGAAGCGCCGGAGACAGGCGCGAGCCGCGGGTAAGGCGCGGACCTCGGAGACGGGCGTGGGCTGCCGCCGCTGCCGCCGCCGCCGCCGCCCGCAGCCCGCCGCCGCCGCCGCCGCCCGCGGCCCGCCGCCGCCGCCGCCGCCCGCGGCCCGCCGCCGCCGTCGCCGCGGCCTGACGCCGCGGCCCGCCGCCGACGCCGCGGCCCGCCGCCGACGCCGCGGCCCGCCGCCAACGCCGCCGATGCTGCGGCGCGCCGCCGACGCCGCCGCTGACGTGGCCTGCCGCCGACGCCGCTGCCGACGCGGCCCGCCGCCGCCGACGCTGCGGCCCGCCGCCGACGCCGCCGCCGCCGCCGCCACCGCCCGCCGCCGCGGGGCCTGTGTGCGGGTGCGGGTCGCTGTCTGCCCCGCCTTCCAGGGGGCCTGTGCACCCCGCCACTGCCGGGGTTCCGAGACCCGGGGACGGCTTTCCCGGTAAAGCGCACGGAGCGCCACGGGCTGCTGCAATGTCATGCCAGCCTCTGCCACCGCAGGCCCGTCCCACACTGCGCACCCCTCCCTCCCCTCTGCCTGAGTGAGCCAGAGCCCCCGAATCAGCGGCTCCTTTAAACCCGTCCTGTCTGAGCGAAGCACGGACGCCCTCCGGCGACCTACGCACAGAGGCGGGGCCGGGTCCAAGGCTGAGACCCGGGAGCTGTGAGAGCAGAGACAGGGAAATCTCTCTGTGCAGTCTCGGAGGCAGCGGATTAAAGCTCCACGGTCCATTTGATGTGCCCTGCGTCTGTGGAGTGCATGAATGGACAGCGAATCATCCCAAATTGAGGAAGTGGACTTTGAGGACAAGATTTAAGACTTTCCCCCCTTTTCCTCTTTTTACAACGAATTATTCCAAATTGAGGAGGTGGACTTGGAGAGCAAGATTTTTGATTTTTCCCCCTCCTGCTCTCTTTTTGTGAATGTGTATGTGTAATCTTCTGTGTAAGATTCTCTCTGTATAGCTTTGCTTCCACCATATGTCCCAGGGTTCTATCGGTCCGTTTTTTTTTTTTCAATAATTACTTTCTAATTTTAATAACGCTACTATATTTCATACTTTATTCTAATTTACTTTACCTGCTCTTTCTTTTTTTCCTACCTTCCCTTCCTCCCTCCCTCCCTCTGCTCCTCCTTGCCTTCTTTCTTCTTTCCTCCCTCCCTCCCTCCCACCCTTCTTCTTTCCACTTTCTTTTTCTTTCCTTCCTCCCTCCCTCCCTCCTGTCTTTCTTTCTTTCTTTCCTTCCTCCCTCCCTCCCTCCCTTCTTCCATTCACTCTTCCTTTTGCTTTCATTCCTCCCTCCCTTCCTCCTTTCTTTCCTTCTTTCTTTCCATCCTTCCTCCCTCCCTCCTTTCTTTCTTCCTTCCTTCCTTCCTTTCTTCCCTTCTTCCTTTCTTTCCCTCTCTCTTTCTTTCTTCTACTAATTCTTTCTCTCTACCTTTTCTCCCTGTTATTCTGAGCCGGGTGGATGAAAGGCTCTTGGTGCTGCAGCCAGGAGCCAGTGCTGTGCCTCTGAAGTGGGAGAGCCAACTTCAGGACACGGGTCCACAAGAGACCTCCCAGCTCCACATAACATCAAGCAGCGAAAATCTCCCAGAGATCTCCAACCCAACACCAGCACCCAGCTTCAGTCAACGACCAGCAAGCTACAGTGCTGGTCACCCTATGCAAAGCAACTAGCAAGGCAGGAACACAACCCCACCCATTAGCAGAGAGGCTACCTAAAAACATAATAAGGCAATAGGCACCCCAAAACACACCACCAGACGTGGACCTGTCCCCCAGAAAGACAAGATCGAGCCTCAACCACCACAACACAGGCATTAGTCCCCCCCACCAGGAAGCCTACACAACCTACTGAAACAACCTTAGCCACTGGGGTCAGACACCAAAAACAACGGGAACTACGAATCTACAGCCTGCAAAAAGGAGACCCCAAACACAGTAACATAAGCAAAATGAGAAGACAGAAAAACACACAGCAGGTGAAGGAGCAAGATAAAAACCTACCAGACCTAACAAATGAAGAGGTAATAGGAAGTCTACCTGAAAAATAATTCAGAATAATGATAGTAAAGCTGATCCAAGATTCTATTTCCAAGATCCATAATCTTGGAAATAGAATAGACAAAATGCAAGAAACAGTTAACAAGGACCTAGAAGAACTAAAGATGAATCAAGCATCGATTAAAAACACAATAAATGAAATGAAAAATACTCTAGATGGGATCAATAGAAGAATAACTGAGGCAGAAGAACGGATAAGTGAGGTGGAAGATAAAATAGTGGAAATAACTGATGCAGAGCAAAATAAAGAAAAAAGAATGAAAAGAACAGAGGACAGTCTCAGAGACCTCTGGGACAACATTAAACGCACCAACATTCGAATTATAGGGGTTCCAGAAGAAGAAGAGAAAAAGAAAGGGACTGAGAAAATATTTGAAGAGATTATAGTTGAAAACTTCCCCAATATGGGAAAGGAAATAGTTAATCAAGTCCAGGAGGCACAGAGAGTCCCATACAGAATAAATCCAAGGAGAAATACACCAAGACACATATTAATCAAACTGTCAAAAATTAAACACAAAGAAATCATATTAAAAGCAGCAAGGCAAAAACAACAAATAACACACAAGGGAATCCCCATCAGGATAACAGCTGATCTCTCAGCAGAAACTCTACAAGCCAGAAGGGAGTGGCAGGACATAATTAAAGTGATGAAGGAGAGAAACCTGCAACCAAGATTACTCTACCCAGCAAGGATCTCATTCAGATTTGATGGAGAAATTAAAACGTTTACAGACAAGCAAAAGCTGAGAGAGTTCAGCACCACCAAACCAGCTCTACAACAAATGCTAAAGGAACTTCTCTAGGCAAGAAGCACAACAGAAGGAATATACCTACAATAACATCCCAAAGCAATTAAGGAAATGGGAATAGGAACATACATATCAATAATTACCTTAAACGTAAATGGACTAAATGCTCCCACCAAAAGACACAGAGTGGCTGAATGGATACAAAAACAAGACCCATATATATGCTGTCTACAAGAGACCCACTTCAGACCTCGAGACACATACAGATTGAAAGTAAGGGGATGGAAAAAGATATTCCATGCAAATGGAAATCAAAAGAAAGCTGGAGTAGCAATTCTCATATCAGACAAAATAGACTTTAAAATAAAGACTATTAGAAGAGACAAAGAAGGACACTACATAACGATAAAGGGATCGATCCAAGAAGAAGATATAACAATTGTAAATATTTATGCACCCAACATAGGAGCACCTCAATACATACGGCAAATACTAACAGCCATAAAAGGGGAAATCGACAGTAACACAGTCATAGTAGGGGACTTTAACACCCCACTTTCACCAATGGACAGATCATCCAAAATGAAAATAAATAAGGAAACACAAGCTTTAAATGATACATTAAACAAGATGGACTTAGTTGATATTTAGAGGACATTCCATCCAAAAACAACAGAATACACATTTTTCTCAAGTGCTCATGGAACATTCTCCAGGATAGATCATATCTTGGGTCACAAATCAAGCCTTGGTAAATTTAAGAAAATTGAAATTGTATCAAGTATCTTTTCCGACCACAATGCTATGAGACTAGACATCAATTACAGGAAAAGATCTGTAAAAAATACAAACACATGGAGGCTAAACAATACACTACTCAATAACGAAGTGATCACTGAAGAAATCAAAGAGGAAATTAAAAAATACCTAGAAACAAATGACAATGGAGACACGACGACCCAAAACCTATGGGACGCAGCAAAAGCAGTTCTAAGGGGGAAGTTTATAGGAATACAATCCCACCTTAAGAAACAGGAAACATTTCGAGTAAACAACCTGACCCTGCACCTAAAGCAATTAGAGAAAGAAGAACAAAAAACCCCCAAAGCTAGCAGAAGGAAAGAAATCATAAAGATCAGATCAGAAATAAATGAAAAAGAAATGAAGGAAACGATAGCAAAGATCAACCAAACTACAAGCTGGTTCTTTGAGAAGATAAACAAAACTGACAAACCATTAGCCACACTCATCAAGAAAAGAAGGGAGAAGACACAAATCAATAGAATTAGAAATGAAAAAGGAGAAGTAACAACTGACACTGCAGAAATACAAAAGATCATGAGAGATTACTATAAGCAACTCTATGCCAATAAAATGGACAACCTGGAAGAAATGGACAAATTCTTAGAAATGCACAACCTGCCAAGACTGACTCAGGAAGAAATAGAAAATATGAATAGACCAATCACAAGCACTGAAATTGAAACTGTGATTAAAAATCTTCCATCAAACAAAAGCCCAGGACCAGATGGCTTCACAGGCGAATTCTATCAAACATTTAGAGAAGAGCTAACACCTATCCTTTTCAAACTCTTCCAAACAATATCAGAGGAAGGAACACTCCCAAACTCATTCTACGAGGCCACCATCACCTTGATACCAAAACCAGGCAAGGATGTCACAAAGAAAGAAAACTACAGGCCAATATCACTGATGAACATAGATGCAAAAATCCTCAATAAAATACTAGCAAACAGAATCCAACAGCATATTAAAAGGATCATACACCATGATCAAGTGGGGTTTATTCCAGGAATGCAAGGATTCTTCAATATACGCAAATCAATCAATGTGATACACCATATTAACAAGTTGAAGGAGAAAAACCATATGATCATCTCAATAGATGCAGAGAAAGCTTTCGACAAAATTCAACACCCATTTATGATAAAAACCCTGCAGAAAGTAGGCATAGAGGGATCTTTCCTCAACATAATAAAGGCCATATATGACAAACCCACAGCCAACATTGTCCTCAATGGTGAAAAACTGAAACCATTTCCACTAAGATCAGGAACAAGACAAGGTTGCCCACTCTCACCACTCTTATTCAACATAGTTTTGGAAGTTTTAGCCACAGCAATCAGAGAAGAAAAGGAAATAAAAGGAATCCAAATCAGAAAAGAAGAAGTAAAGCTGTCACTGTTTGCAGATGACATGATACTGTACATAGAGAATCCTAAAGATGCTACCGAAAAACTACTAGAGCTAATCAATGAATTTGGTAAAGTAGCAGGATACAAAATTAATGTACAGAAATCTCTGGCATTCCTGTACACTAATGATGAAAAATATGAAAATGAAATCAAGAAAACACTCCCATTTACCATTGCAACAAAAAGAATAAAATATCTAGGAATAAACCTACCTAAGGAGACAAAAGACCTGTATGCAGAAAATTATAAGACACTGATGAAAGAAATTAAAGAAGATACAAATAGATGGAGAGATATACCATGCTCCTGGATTGGAAGAATCAATATTGTGAAAATGACTGTACTACCCAAAGCAATCTACAGATTCAATGCAATCCCTATCAAACTACCACTGGCATTTTTCACAGAACTAGAACAAAAAATTTCAAAATTTGTTTGGAAAAACAAAAGACCCCGAATAGCCAAAGCAATCTTGAGAACGAAAAACGGAGCTGGAGGAATCAGGCTAGCTGACTTCAGACTATACTACAAAGCTACAGTAATTAAGACAGTGTGGTACTGGCATAAAAACAGAAAGATAGATCAGTGGATCAGGATAGAAAGCCCAGAGATAAACCCATGCACATATGGCCAACTTATCTTTGATAAAGGAGGCAGGAATGTACAGTGGAGAAAGGACAGCCTCTTCAATAAGTGGTGCTGGGAAAACTGGACAAGGACATGTAAAAGTTTGAGATTAGATCATTCCCTAACACCATACACAAAAATAAGCTCAAAATGGATTAAAGACTTAAATGTAAGGCCAGAAACTATCAAACTCTTAGAGGAAAACATAGGTAGAACACTCTATGACATAAATCACAGCAAGATCCTTTTTGACCCACCTCCTAGAGAAATGGAAATAAAAACAAAAATAAACACATGGGACCTAATGAAACTTAAAAGCTTTTGCACAGCAAAGGAACCCATAAACAAGACCAAAAGACAACCCTCAGAATGGGAGAAAATATTTGCAAATGAAGCAACTGACAAAGGATTAATCTCCAAAATTTATAAGCAGCACATGCAGCTCAATAACAAAAAAACAAACAACCCAATCCAAAAATGGGCAGAAGACCTAAATAGACATTTCTCCAAAGAAGATATACAGACTGCCAACAAACACATGAAAGAATGCTCAACATCATTAATCATCAGAGAAATGCAAATCAAAACTACAATGAGATATCATCTCACACAAGTCAGAATGGCCATCATCAAGAAATCTAGAAACAATAAATGCTGGAGAGGGTGTGGAGAAAAGGGAACACTCTTGCACTGCTGGTGGGAATGTGAATTGGTACAGCCACTATGGAGAACAGTATGGAGGTTCCTTAAAAAACTAAAAATAGAACTACCATATGACCCAGCAATCCCACTACTAGGCATATACCCTGAGAAAACCATAATTCAAAAAGAGACATGTACCAAAATGTTCATTGCAGCTCTATTCACAATAGCCCGGAGCTGGAAAAAACCTAAGTGTCCATCATCGGATGAATGAATAAAGAAGATGTGGCACATATATACAATGGAATATTACTCAGCCCTAAAAAGAAACGAAACTGAGCTATTTGTAATGAGGTGGATAGACCTAGAGTCTGTCATACAGAGTGAAGTAAGTCAGAAAGAGAAAGACAAATACCGTATGCTAACACACATATACGGAATTTTAAAAAAAATGGCATGAAGAACCTAGGGGTAAAACGGGAATAAAGACACAGACCTACTTGAGAATGGACTTGAGGATATGGGGAGGGGGAAGGGTAAGCTGTGACAAAGCGAAAGAGAGGCATGGACATATATACCCTACCAAACGTGGGGTAGATAGATGGTGGGAAGCGGCCGCATGGCACAGGGAGATCAGCTCAGTGCTTTGTGACCGCCTGGAGGGGTGGGATGGGGAGGGTGGGAGGGAGGGAGATGCATGAGGGAAGGGATGTGGGAACAGATGTATGTGTATGACTGATTCACTTTGTTATAAAGCAGAAACTAATAAAAAATAAAAAAAAATAAAAAATAAAAAAAGACACATTCACCACAATGTTCACTGCAGCACTATTTACAATAGACAGGTAATGAAAGCAACCTAAGTGCCCACAGACAGACGAATGGATAAAGACGTGGTACATATATACAACGGAATATTACTCAGCCATACATAGGAATGAAATTGGGTCATTTGTAGAGACCTCGATGGATCTAGAGACTGTCATACAGAGTGAAGTAAGTCAGAAAGAGAAAAACAAATATTGTATATTAATGCATATATGTGGGACCTAGAAAAATGGTACAGATGAACCAGTTTGCAGGGCAGAGATAGAGACAGATGTAGAGAACAAACATATGGACACCAAGGAGGGAACGCCATGTGAGGGTGGTGGTGGGATGAATTGGGAGACTGGGATTCACATGTGCACACTTATATGTATAAAATACATATCCAATAAGAACCTGCTGTATAAAAGAAATAAATTTAAAAAAATTAAAAATAAATAAATAACATTTAATAAAATAAAACAGAAAAAAAGTTTTTCCCTTCACATAGACGTCTTTATATTAATGCATTATTTCCATGTTTATATCTCCAAATTAAAAAAAAAAGAGGAATAAATAAAATCTAACTTGAACCAAAAAGAAAAAAAGAAAGAAAAAAAACAGAACTCACCAGTTTTACAGAGGAAAATCGTATCAGGGCACTTGCTCCAGTGGTAAAAAATTCTTAAGTTGGTCAGAGGTGGGAAATCGTCTCCCATGCAGTCAGCAGCGCTCTCCCCCACAAGGAGCGTCCTCATTGCAAAGCTGGGGGACTGGGTCGAGGCGTCTGTGAGTAAATGTGAGCTGAGCCCCAGTCCTGCTGCAGCTGAACTCTTCCCACCCTTTCCAGGTAAAACACCTGAATATGTACAAGCACTTGCAAGCCTAGAGGAAGGGCTGTGGAGACACACTAGCAAGAGCACGCAGGACGACTTGGTGCCTGCAGGCCAGCCAGGATGGTCCTGGCCCCAGATGCTCTTCTGGAAGCTTTTCATTTCCCTGCCTGAGATACCCCTCCTGCCACAGCCCCCACTGCTTTTTTACTTCCTCACCTCTGCCTGGGGAGAAATTCCAGTGGCAGGTATGGGTGACACATCCTCTTCTTTAGCATGTGGCAGCCTGGCAACTCCTGCAGAAAGTCCAGCAGAGCCTCACTCACACTGGGCCACCCACAAAGCCACGGCCCGTCACTCCCTCCCACCACCCCAGCCCCGACACTGCTGACGGGGCAGAGAATATGGCGTCAGGCACAGCTACAGGGGCTCTTGCTGACTGGAGAGGTGTTTATATTGACCTCAACACAGGCACACCTGTGGGGGGGGGCTGGCAGGCAGTGTCAGGCTGCCCAAATCAGCCAATCCTCACCCCTCAGGGGCTCACAGTTGCAGGAAATGAACCTTGCTAAACGGGTCAGTCCCAAGGAACAGGTGTGGGCCTTGAGAGTCAGGATAGACAAGGGGCTACAGCTGCGGCTTGTTTTCTTATCATTTTATCTGGTCCATGAGTGGAAAACAACTTCAAGAAGACCCTATCCTAATGAGAGGAACCCAGGAGTCAGGGAGAGTAGTGATGGTGGGTGCAGACAGAGGCCTGGTGCCCTGGCTGCAGTGGAAGTGTCTGGAAGACCAGGCAGAGAGAGGCTGCACAGAGTGATAGCCAGGGTCACAGACCTGTCAGAGCTGCTGTTTGTTAGTTCAAGTCCTGCTCTGAGGTGTTCTGTGTCAGCTGTGAGCAACAGGTGAGCTGGGGTTTCTCTGCAAGGTGGGCTATGTGCACAGTTCCTGTGTGTCCAGCCCTGATGGGGTACCAGCCCAGTGGAGCTCCGTATCCTGGGTGGGGCCTGACTATGAGAGCCCCATGGGCTGCTGGGTAGCTGTACAGGTGAGCTTCATAGCCTGGGAGGGACTTGAACACGAGAGCCCCGTGGGCTGTGGGGTGCGGGATGCAGCCCAGGTGAGCTCCATATCCTGGGATTGGCCTGACCACGAGAGCCCCATGGGCTGCTGGAGACCTGGTAAAGGATATCAGGACAGTCAGTGAAGCCACCGAGGATCCACATCCAGTAGATCCTATTTCCTACACCCTGCTGCTCATTCTACCATCCACCAGGCCATGGCATTCTGTATTACACTTCAATGATGCCTTCTTCTGTATTCCATTCATCTCAGAGTCACAAGAATTTTTGGCTTGTGAGTGGCAGGACACAACATGCAACAAAACCAATAATGCTGGGTCGTCCTGCCCCAATGGTTCAAAAATCCCCACACCATCATTGGGGAAATGTCCTCTAAAGACCTAAACGTTCTACCTCTGTAAAAGGGAACCCGCCTTCAATATGCAGATGACATTCTGATCGCCAGGCCTACTAAAGATGCCTCGGAACTACCTAGCCAAGAAAGGATAGAAGGTGTCCAAGAAAAAGTCTCAAATATCCCAGGCTCAGGTGACTTGCCTGGGCTTCATTCTCACAGATATTTGGAGAAACGCATCCCAGGATAGGGAAGAAGCCTTTTGCAGCCTTACTTCTTCTAAAACTAGAAGACAGCTTAAGGGTTCCTGGGGAGGACAAGGTTTTCTGCATCTGGATCCCTAACTACAGTCTAATAGCTGGGCCTCTACATGAAACACTGACACGAAAAGATGATGATCCTTTTGAATAGAATCCAGAAGCAGCCTTTCAAGAATGGAAAGAGCAGTCAATTCAGATCCTTGCCCAGGAACTCGCTAATTTAGCTAAACCCTTTGACCTTTACATACCCGGTCAAAGGTTAATCGCCCTTGGAGCCTTAGTGCAAAAACTGGGACCACTTGAAATGGAGCAACACAAGAATGCCCTTCAGGTATGATAAACTATGGTCACCAAGGGCTTTGCCCACCGACTCATCAGGCCAGGATACTGGGGTATCTAAAAAGCTGGAAATCAGCAGCCCACAAGGCCAGCTCCCTCCTAAGGGAAAAGGACCCCACGTGGTGATCCTAACCACCCATCATGTCCTGAAGTTGCAGGGGTCGCTCTGTGGACACACTGACCTCGAGTGAGGAGGCCTTCCAACTCCAACCTCCAGAGAGACAAATGGGGGCATCTGGCCCCCAAGATGACTCATGTGACCATCACTTGACCTGGAGTTTCTCTCAGAATACAACAAGACTGTGCCCCGAAAGAGCAGACTACTGCTTGGAGGACTTACTGCACCCAGAGGGGAGCTAATAAGCTTGGCGGGGTAAACGTATATCACGCTTTCACCATAGAAAACCCTACAGACACCGCGGTGATGGTGGCCAATATGACCGGCTGGACTGCTGGCTACTTCTAAAGGCCGTTGACTCAGTGGACGTCATGGTCCTGAATCACCACTGACCCTCGACTGTCTGCGTGTTGCACAGGCAGGGCTCTGACACATGGTGCTGTTTGTACATTAATTCAGGGACCTAATTAAAGAAAGCACAGACTACTGGTCAGAGCATCTAGGCTGGCAAAAAA